>NW_020209261.1:0-216412 GCF_003025095.1 Trichoderma harzianum CBS 226.95
TTAAAAGTACTTAATATCCTTTTAAATAAAAGTTATTAATATATAATATTTTAACCTAAAACTTAAATAGTATAAGGTAAATTCCTAAGGTAATAAGCTAAGGTTAATTAATTTATATTAGTAAAAAAAATAAAAAGTAGCTTTAAGTAAATATAATTATAAAATAAGTAAAATATAATAAAAATTTAATTTATATTTAATTTTAATATTTTATTAATAATTATTTATTTAAGTTATTTAAAGAGTATAAAGAATTAAATTTTATATATTTAGCTGTTTTTAATAACTTACTCTTAGAATCGTAAGCCTAAGTATAAAATTACTATTTTATAAGTAATTTATCTAAGGTAGCTTATAATAAGCTTATTACTCCTATATTAATTAATTCTTTAGGTAAAGTATTCTTCTATAGTATATTCCTAATATACCTTATCTTAGGTTAGGCTGTAATAAATAACTACTTTAGCTACTACTTTAAATAAGGGTTTTAGAATTATAATTAATTTTATTAAGTTTATTTTTACTTATTTATTTAAGTTTATTATACTTTATTTACTTTTACTAAGTTAAAAAGCCTCTGTCTTATATAAGGCTACTAGGGTAATATAAGCCTTAGCTACTATAACTACTACGTTTAGTAAGGATCTTTTTTATATTTTATTTAAAAATCTTAAGAAGTTAGTTACTTTAAAAGCTTTCCTTTTTATAATTTTAAGATATTTTTTAAAAAAAAGCTATAAATTTAAGTATATTTTTAGTTAATAAACTAAGTCCTAGGGAACTATAGTTTTTCCTTTAAAGTTTACTTTTTTATTATATATTTAAGTTCTAGTCTTATAAAAGTATATAAGTTTAATTTTATTTAAGTTAAAGGAGACTATATTCCTATTACCTTAGTTTAAGGTATTTTTTAATTTTTACTAAAGCTTTTAGGTAGTTTTTTTAATATTAACCTTTATTATTATAATATTAATATTATTTATATACCTAAAGTAAGTATTAAGGTTATTAAGCTTTAGGCTAAAGGAAAAATAAAGTATAAAAATAATAAAGGAAATAAAGGACCTTTATAAAGCTTTATATTTTAACTTTATTTTTAAAAAGGTAATCCTATAGCTATTTTAAATAAAAGTTTTATAATTACTTATAAAGGAGTTAACCTACTTTATAAAAAAGGGAGGCTACCTTTATTCCCTAAGTTTATATATTAAATAATTATATATAATAATATTAAATATACTAAAAATATTAAATATAAAAAGGAAAATAATAAAACCTTAGACTAAGGTAACTTTAGTATTATATAATAAGTAGGTAACTAAGTTTATTATAAACCTTTTTAAAAAAGCTTTAAAATATTATTTTAATAATATTTTATATTTTATTATTAAAAAAGAGACTTTTTTAACTAGGAGTTTTTTAAAGCCTTTACTTATATAAAAAAACAGGGAAATAAGTTTATAGCTTTTATATATAATATATACTTTTTTTAGTTTTTTAAGTTTAAAGATAATAGTAATTTCTATATTTTAAAAAGGAAGTAGGTAGTATTTTATTATTAAGTATTTATAAAAAAGGTTAATTATATATTTATTAATAGTAAACTAAGTAAACTATAGAAAAGTAATTAATATATTATTTATATTAAGTATAATATTTTTTAACTTTATTATAACTTTTTTAACCTTTAACTTTAATATTATTTAATTTTAGTAAATGTTTTTATTAATAAAAAAGTCCTTTTTTTATAGGTTTAAGATATCCTCTTTTATTATTTTATATTTAAAAAGTTTATTTTTAAAAAAGGTTACTTTTTTTATAAAATTTAAAATACTTTTATCCTTATTTATTAAGGAAGGTAATTAAAAATAGTTTATTACTTTATACTACTTAGCTATTAACTAAATATTTTTAATAATACTAGCTTTTACTATAATTTTATTTTAGTAAGCTTATTTATTATAATATATAGTATTTTTAAAGGTTTTATAAGCTTTTTCTTAAGTAAAGGAGCTATTTACTACTTTTTTATAAATTTTATAAATTACTTTATACTTTTTTAACTACTATAATATATTATAGCTATTTTAGTATTTAATTTTACTAACCCCTTTTATAGCTTATTTAAAAAAGTTCTATAAGGCTTTAGTATATTTATTAAAGTTAGTTTTTAATAATATAGTTAAATTAACTATAGGGAGGGTTTAGGTAAAAAAGTATATAAATTAACTAAAGCTTTTTTAATATTTTAATAAAATATATTTTTTCCTTACCCCTAGGGTTATTTTAAAAAGCTTAAGTAAGTTTATAATTACTATATAGTAATTTAATTTTATATTAAAAAAATATTTAATTTTAGTTAATATAAGATAATTTATAAAAACTAAATTAATATATTTTCCTAAGTATTAGGTAGGTATATTTATTAAAGCTAAAAGAAAATTATACTTTTCTACTTATTTTATAATTTTATTATTTACTAAGTTTACGCCTTTACCTAATTTTTAAAATTAATATAAAATATTAAAATTATTTATAATAATTAAGTAAGGGGGGGGAGGACCTTATTTAATAAAAATCTCTATAGCTAAGTTTACTAAAGCCCTTTAGTAAACGTTAATAATAGTATAATTATATACCTTTATTTAATATATATATTTATTTTTTAAGCTTAAGAAAAAAATTTTTTATTAAAAAAATTTAAAAAGATTTTAATAAATATAAAAACTAAAGATTTAGTATTTTTTTAATTATTTAAGAGGTTATATATTTAATATTTAAGGTAATTTTTAATTTACTTTTTATTTAATACCTTATTTTATTAAGTATAAGGTTTTTAAATTAATATAATATTATAGCTACTTTTTTATATTAGTAATAAAGTAATATCTTAGTATAAACTACTTTTTTTAATATTAATTTAGAAAATTTTAAAGCTAATATTTCTTTAGTAGCTATAATAAGGCCTATTATTTATAAGCTTATGTTAAAAGGTTTATTAATTTTAGGGGGAGCGTTAAATATATTTTTATCCCCTTTAACTACTTTATCCTCTTTTTTATTATTTAGGCCGGCTATATAGACTACTGACCTAGTAAAAGAGATTCCTTTATAAAAATCTTCCTTATTTAAGTTAACTTTAATAATAACTTTTTTAACTAAAGCTTAAGGGGGGAAAGGTAAAGCTAAGCTAAAGATTAATAGCTATATATAAAAGCCTATTTAAGTTTTTAAGTTAAATATTTTTTTAGTATTAAGGGCTAAGGTAGGAGTAGGTTTAGGTTTAAGTAAGTTAACTTTATTATATTCCTACTAGCTTAATTCCTAAATTACCTAAAGTTAAACCTTAATTATATATACTTTTTTCCTATTTTTAATTATTAATTTAGTAAGGTATTTTAAAAAGTCTACTATATAAAGGCTATTATAGTTAATATACTAAGGGGGGGATAGGTAATTTACTATATTATTAATATACTTATATAATAGTTTACTATATTTAAGGTACTTTTTTATTTTAATATAATTCTAAAGGTTATAAAAACTAAGGTATTATTAATACTAAGTAACCTAGGGCTACTATACTTAAACTTCTACTAGGTAGGAGATATTAAATAGTCTAAAGCTAGGTTTAATATTCTCTTTAAATAAAATAAAGTAGCCGTAGGTATTAAGGGATTCCCTAAAGGGGGCCTTATAATAGACTATTAGTAGGTTTTTAGCCCTAGTCCTAGTATATACTTCCTTAGGGATTAGTATATTTATAAAATAAATCCTGCTTATATTAGTATAAGTTTTCGGTATATTATATATAAGGAAGATTTTTTATATATATACTTCTTTAATTTTTAGGTTGTTATTTTTTATAGCTAGCTTAAGAGTAATAATTTTATTCTTAGTATTTTAATCCTTTACCTAAAGGGTAAAACTTAATTAAACCTTTTAAAAATAGGTAATATCTTTAATATTAAATTTTATAAAGCTAATTAATTCTTATTTAACCCTAATAGCTATTATCTTCCTTTAAATATAATTTAGTAGAACCTAAATAAAAATATAGTTATTAAGTTTCTAATTACTTAATATAGTTTTATTTTTATTCTATTTTCTATTAGCGGGGGCTAGCCTTTTACTACTAAAAGTAAGATTCTTCTAGGTATTATTATTATTTTATAGCTTTTTATTATAAGTAGTATTCTATAATATAACCTATACCTACGTAACCTTAGGGGCCTTCTAGCCTACTTTTTTAATAGCTGCAGGAGGTCCTATTATAGTAAGGTTCTTAAGGCTATTTAATTTACCTTCCTTATTATAAAATATATTAGCTAATACTATCTTAAATAATTAAGTAGCTTTTTCCTTACTACTTATTTTCTTAGAGTTTTTAAGCCTTCCCTTTAAGTTAATATAAAAAGTAATAAAGTTTTTAAATATAGTATTTAAGTATATTTAAACTTATTTTACTATTACTAAAAAAAGTTAAAATATATATTATACTAAGTAAAAGTTAATAACTATAATTATATTTAATATTATATTTTATTTAACTTATTATTAAGTATTAATTTTATTAATTTAGCTTATAATTTTATTTTTAGTAAAAGATTTTTTTTTTTTACTTAAGTTAGTAGCTTTTTTTATATTATTAAAAATAAAAGTAATAAAGCTTTTTAAAGCTATTTATACTATAGTTAATATTACTACTATACTTAATTTTACTTTATTAAAGCTAGGTATAGGTATTTTATTTATACTAAAGGCTTTTTTAAAGCACCTTTTCTTCTTAAGGGTAAAGGGGAGGACTATAACCTCTCCTATCCTTAGGCCTAAGGAGGTTGTTTTTTTCTAAAGTTAAAAAACTATTACAGATCTAAGGGTAATAGGGTTTATTCTATTTTAGTTATCTAAAGGGTTTATAAATATTACTATTTCTCTAGAGTCCTTAAATAAAACTGTAAAAGTAAAAAACGAGGTTGTTTTATCTAATAGCTAGTTAAATAAAGTAAGGGTTTTTAGTAGTTAAGCACCCAAAAGGTGGGGTACCTGTAGATGTAGGAGGGAAGCTTGTGGGCAAGATTGAGAGGTCTTGGAACGAGATTGTGGGCTATGACGATGGCCATCGCTGCTGAGCGATAGCTTTGCAAATCGGTCCTCCACGCTGGCTGACATTTTTGGGAATTATTTTTGATCTTGACTGAAGCGTGATTAGGTGGCGTCAAATAGCAGATGTGTAGAGTGTAAAGATATTCTGGTAAATGTCAAATGGCGGAATCGACCGTCAATGTAAATCGTCTTCAGCCTCGCAGTGTGATCGTTAATCCTACATCATGGGATATATAATATTCACATTACTGTAAATCATTACTGGAAATATTCGCAAGTAAGTGGAGAATTTCGACCGAGATTTACGAGGTCATAAGCTATTGTAAACGTGAATTTGGCTCTTATTGTTTCACGTTTCTATTGCACTGTTGTATGAAGTCTGGACAAATAACGTGCAATCAATTCACAAACTTATATCAAGGTGTTTTCTAATCCAAACCCACATCAGTTTACATAAGGATTACTGATAAAAATTGGAAGCACGCTGGCGTTCATCTTCGTGGATCTAAAATAGGATAATACGTGGGTGGATACATCCTAAAATGGTATTCTGTTTTGGAAACTTCGGTGCTATGAGTAATAGCGATGCGTCTCCGTCTCTTACCGAAGGTAAAATGACATAAATTTATAATAGCGACTGGGATTTATTATAGACTAGTAGGGTTTCTCTTTAGTGGCTCTTTGGCTAACATAGAGAGCAGATCACCAAAGCAATTTGAGCCCAGGTGAAAAGAATTTTGGACTCTATCAATGTTGCTAATAGTACGCATAATAACACAATCAAGACATATTTAGTCCCAGATCATAAAAAGAGATTAAAATACCGGCGCCATTTAAAACTTATATAAAAGGCAAGCCAGCTCAGGAAACAGAAAACAGTAGCAAAACGGAATAACCCAACATATTTCGCCTTGGAACTGCTCAATAAGCCACAGGAGAACCAAGAGGAACATATCCAAAATGAGGCATCATTTGACAATCGCCGCTGCGTTATTGGGCACTTGCCACAATGTCGTAGCTCTGGAATGGAGTGCAACATATGGACGTCAGCCAGCTCCGTTTAAGCTCTCAGTGAATCCAGAGATCATCGCATTGGCCCATCAGAAAGCCTATTTGACTCGCTTTCCTGTCGATGTTGAGCAGCCTGATTGGAGCGATGGACCTCCTGTGCATAATGCTACATCCGTTCGGGATTATTGGGTGAATGAGTATGATTGGTCCGAGGTTCAGAGGGAAATCAACTCGCAGTGAGCATTCACCCCACCCTTGTATGACATTATTATTGAAGTTGTCTGTTGACCATGGCGGTTCAAGATTTAAAATGTTTACCACCACAGTTGACGCTAAACCACACTCCAACTACGAAGAGCCGGTTCCTCTGCATTTTGTACACCATCGTTCTAACCGCTCAGACGCCATTCCTCTACTATTTATTCACGGATGGCCAGGGTCCTTTCTCGAAGTTGCAAATCTATTGGAACCATTGACAAACCCTCACGATCAAGCGTTGCCTGCCTTTCATGTCGTGGCTCCATCTATCCCTGGCTTCGGTTTCTCTCCCGCCCCAAAGAAACCACTTTTCGGACCTCGTGCCGCAGGCGAAGCTTTCAATAACCTGATGCTCCAACTTCATTATCCGCATTATGTTATTCAAGGAGGAGACCTTGGAGGCTTTATAAATAGGTTCATGGCCTCGTCACATCCAGAGACGGTGCTTTCGGTGCTCAGCAACTTTTGGCTCGTTCAGCCTAACTCTACCGACTTTGAGCGTTATTATGCTGGAAAAACCACAAGTGACGAGAATTACCTTATCAATGAATTCTGGAACTTTGAGAATAAGAGCAGCGGGTATCGTTTTGAACAGCAGACTCAACCTTTGCAAATTGGACATGCCATGACTGATAGCCCTATTGGCTTTGCCATGTATATATACGAATTCATGTTCCTGACGGTACAGCACTACGTGTGGAGTGCGAAGGAGCTTATTACTTGGTCGTTGATGTACTGGATTCAGGGACCGTATGCTGGCTTCAGGTTCTACAAGGAGAGCGTCAATGTAAGTCAAAGTATTAGACGGAGTTCATCATGAACTAGAATAATCTGCTAACTTCATTCTAGGACAATATTCTTGAAAACGGGCTCCTTATTAATTCCACAACATTTCCCTATGTTCACCAACCAGTTGCTCTCTCGGAGTTTCCAGCCGACATTTGGTACAGAACAGTAAGTAAAATTCCATCAAAGTTTATTCTAGAAGTAGGTACTGAGCGAAATTGTTTCTAGCCACTGGATTGGGCCCAGAGAGGCGGCAATGTTGTAGTAAGAAAGGTTCACGACAAAGGAGGGCATTTTCCTTCGATTGAAACGCCAGATGTCCTCATCGACGATATCCGGTCATTTTTTGGAAATGGTTCTCTCGCAAATACGACAATGTTCGGTCGCCAAGAATTTTTAGCGCTGCGGATGGGCAGTCAGCGAAACCACACACAAATTGCATGCAGAGTTTTCAGTAAGATGGAGATGGTCGGCGAGCTCGGGAGGTTTTTTTTTTTTTTTTTTTTTTTTCCGTTTGGTTTGGGGGAGGGGAGAGGTTTCTAGACTCAAGGGGTTAACGTAAGGAGGGGAGAGGTTTCTAGACTCAAGGGGTTAACGTAATTCAAGGTATAAGTTCTAGAAATATAAAACTAATAACAAACTATAGACAACCCTAAAACATATATTTACTTTCATAGAATTTGTGATTTGATTCAATTGATTGGCAAGCTAACTGTATGTACCTATATATATACTTGTCATGATATCAAATCACGCACTGGATAAAGTCCAACCCATTGCTATTCATTCACCACACCAAGTTCTCTCCTCAGGCTGCCTCTAACTCCTCCTTGCAGCTCCTCATGAGACATTACGGCGAAGCCTTCGCATCGGCAATGATAACATCGGCCGCCTTCTCACTAATCATATAGATCGCGGAAACGATAAAATATCCCGGGATCTCTGGGAAGACACTTGCATCTACAACACGTAGACCTGTTGTTCCTCTAACTCTGAACTTGCTATCCAAGACAGCTGTAGAGTCATCATCGGCGCCGATTCTCGCGCTACAGCACGTATGGTGGCCCCACGCCTCCCGTCTAATAAAATCCTTGATCTCTTCCTCAGTTTGTACATCTGGTCCAGGAGTGACCTCGGTCCAGGTGTCATCTACTAAACTGAGGTTCCCATATAATTCGCGAAGAAATTTTACTCCCTCATATACAGCCTGAACATCCTCATCACCCCCATTCTGGAAAGAACGGAAATGGATGTTAGGGGTATCCTGAGGATTATTGGAAAGCAGCGTGACGGTGCCAGCATGGTTTCTATTGTGAGCTTTGAGAACAATGAACGCGACATGCTGTGCATCTGCAAACGCTATCTCGGAATACCCAGGGAAATAACCACGGAAATTTCCAGGGATTCCAGCCATCAGAAGATCAGCTGCATTCGGGGATGCAACTGATGATTTCATAGGAATTCCGAGAAAAATTCCATTGCTTGAATAAATGCCTGGAGAAGTATGGTTGTTTTCCCACTGAAGAAGGCATGGGTCATCCGGAGTTTGGAGTAAAGTACAACCGTTAAAGAGTGTAAAATTCTGCGTCGATTCTTGTACAACTGTTACCTCATAACGGTCGCTCATACCAGTTCCCACGCCTGGTAGGTCGACAATAACTGGGATATCAAATGATTCCAACTCTGCAGCAGGTCCAACCCCACTAAGTTTGAGAAGCTGAGGTGTGTTGAAGGTGCCGGTAGAGATAATCACTTCACGAGTGACATTGACGCTTCCCTTCCCGGTTGGAGCTTTAGCAGCAGAAAACCGTGGATCAGCGCTGTATAGACTTTGACCAGCTAGGAAGTCGACTCCTACAGCTTTAGGTACAGGCCCGCTCTGGTCGAAACGGATTTTGGTTACCAAAGACTCTAGGCGAACATCAAGATGATATTTTCTAGATCCATCCGAGTTAACAGCATTTGCAACCTGGAGAATAAAATCTCGTGGCCCAGCTCGATCCCAACTGGGCTGTTTGACAGCCTCTGGAACTTGGAATAAGCCTTCAGTGAAGTCTCGAGTGGAAGAATCGCTGTTGATATCGCCAGTCAACCATTGTTGGTAAGCGGTAGACATGCTGCTTATTCCATTGCCAACAACTGTAGCAGCTGCTCGGACAACATTCATAATCCTGTCATCTCCAAGCCAGAGATCCACTTGCGTAAGACTTGTTTCGAGCCAGCCGTTAAATCCATGTCCAGAAGTACCGTTTGGGAGATAAAGGTTATCTTCCACACGTTCCCAATATTGTCTCATCGAATCAGGATTCCACGAGTTGTCACCCGTTATCGATGCAACAGTCTCCCAATCACTGTCTTGAGGTGTAATTGATACCATGACATTATGCCCTGCACAGCCGCCAAGGGTTCCAGCACGTGGGTACCATATTCCGAGCGGTTTTGCTCCAGCTGGTGGGTTACTGCCCACAAATCTGGATCCATCGGGAAGTTCCCAGGTAAATTTGGAGTCTGTTTCTTGAAGTGTCTGATTGTCGTAATGCTGTACAAAGTAATCCCACTCCTGAGACGGAGCCTCCGTAGACTCAAGACTGAGTATGGGGATTTCTTGAACGAGCATGTCGCCTTCATCGTCACCGGCATCCATCAGTAGAACCTTGTATCCAGCGAGAGCCAATCTAGCAGCAACAGGGCCGCCTCCCGGTCCAGAGCCAACAACTACATAATCGTAGGTTGGAAGGGCTATAGGGTCTGGATCACGTTTATGGAACTCATTGTTGGAGGAACTTTGTGGAAGTCCATTTGAAAGACCACCCAATGCTCTGGAGATATATTAGCCATTGATATGTCACTGTTTGCCATTTTAAAGCCAGAATAACTTACAAAGTAAGCACGGCAGCTTTAGTAAAACCAAGAGATGCCATTATAAGCAGAAATGTCGCGGAACTGAGTTATAAAGGATAACCTCAACGGGGACTCTTAATAGCTCCGATCTCTCTGTTTGATGGTGCTGTTGAAATCATTTACATTCCATCAACGGAGAAGATCGTCCTGCCTTTATACATTTCGAGTACCTCATGCATCACACAGATGTAATGGACTTGAGGGCTGGAGCCTACACTCTAACCCTGGCAACTTGCTTTCTGATCTCACTGCAGCTTATCAACACTTCACTAGGATCATGATTTTTCTTCTTCTCGTGTCTGTGATACATTCCATATTCACTACTAGGTATACATGTGAAGAAGTTTATATAAAACTTGAGGATAATATAATTTCCTATTATCCCAGTATAGGGACAAAGTTAATTTAATTTAGCAACAAGTACTCTACACAGTATGCATATATCATTTCTAATGGAAATGCTTTTCGCATCTTGTAGCTTAATTCTATAATATAATAGTTAGTCTGAGAGGCGAGGATGTACCCTTGTTCTGAATTGCCTATTGCAGCTCTACTGACCCTCCTGATTCTAAATGTAACCTCCACATTCAGGATTCCAATCAAACAACTAGTTTTCATCAAGTAGCCTAAATAAATACAAATACATCGTGCATAGCTAGTTCTATTTCCCCTGGCCAAGCGGATACCAATCGGCCCTTATATAACTCAAATCAATATCCTAGGAGCCAACTACGAGAAATGGGCAGGACAAGGTCAGATAGCGGATTCGCGGATCCGCTGGATCGCGAGAGACTGCGGTATGCGGAAGTATGCGGCCGCATTGGCCAAGGGAATACCAATCGGCCCTTATAACTCAAATCAATATCCTGGAGAAATATGCAGGACAAGGTAAGATAGCGGATCTGCGGGATTCGGAAGTTCCGGTATGGGGAGGTATGCCTACAAGGATAATACGATAATAAGACATAGATTCTTATCTCTAACAGCTGAAGGTATTATTTCCATGTTTCTGCTCCCCTGCTATCGCAGGTGTCTATTACGGAACCGGCCAAAATGCTTGGAACCTTCCCCAGAAAGGAATTCCGTTGGCCTAAAATGGAAAACGGTGGTGGGCATGTGAACCTGTATACGTGCTCTCGAACATGGGGCTTAGACTTGGCATCAGCATTTTCCTCCTCTGCATCGCGGTTGCACAAGTACACAGAGGTATCACCTGGACTATATTATAGCAGTTCTTGAGATCTGTAGCGCTTTCTACTTCTTTCTTTTTGTTCTATAGTGCAGGTGCAATTATGGAGGTTGAGATTCATGTTACGTCTTCTTCCCTTATCCGCTTCAATACAGATAGTTGATGCTATGTTGCATCTGAAGGCATATTCTAAGTTGAAATTTCCAGCTGGACAGTAGCCAATCTCCTCGCCTCCAGTAACTCAAGATAAACACCTTGAACCCCCGTAAGTTACATATTATCACATAAAAGAGGTGCTTACATACCAGTAGCCATCCACCCCACCCCTAATTTCTCCATGGCTCTTGTCAAAACTTGTTCACAGTCTCTGAACTCATCACAAACATGGGTCTGTTGGAGGGTGATGAAAACGGCCGCCGAGCGATACATTATATCTAATAACAGTGGTGAAGCTTCATCCGACTCGAATTTGACTTCTGTAATAAATTTATGAGCAAACGACAGCGTGACACGAGAAAGAGCTTCCATGGCCGCCAGGGAGCGGGCTCTGCTCTCCGCACCGAGAGCATCGGCTTCAGGATGAGAATGGAGAACAAGCAAGGCACTAAGATGTCTCTTTTAGATTTAGTCGTACATTGGTTGGAACAGTATTGGATTACCTCGCAGATAACGCAATTGGGGAGCAATAGTGAGATGTGCTGAGTTTTTCTTCATCAATAGTTAGGGACAATAAGGACTGTAAGGCACGCTCTAAAGACCTTCTCTCCTCGCGAGAGAATTGAGGATCCATCTCTGTGTCTGATACGTGACGTAAAACACGACCAAGAAGGTGTGTAGTTTGAGCTGTGCGAGCAAATTTCCCCATTTCTACTTCTAGTCCAGCAGACAGTCTGTGTGGAGGGTTGGTTGGGAACTCCTAGGCGACTTATAAGTATACACGACTGAGCAACCAAACACTTTGCACTCACTCCATCGTTCCAATTCTTGTCTGGGACAGGCAAATACCAATCTCCGCCGGCTCTTCAGTACAGAGCCCGCGTCTAGGAAAACTGATGTTTAAGTGACTGATTAACTCACCAACGTAAGTAATCGTATGAGAAGATGGATTCATGGAAACCGTAATGATCTCGACTTTGAGATACTCTTTCGTAGCTGCAGGGATGGGAGCGTTATCAGCCAATTTGGCGATTCCTGGTCCCTGAATGACAAATAAGTCCCTGCATGATTTGATGCATACTCAGGTGACAGGGCTTCTTATGATCTAATAAATCGAAGAATCATAATTACACAACGTTTACAAAGAGCATCTGCAGCTAATCTTAACATGCCTCGGACTGATCAATAGCTCCAGAATGATAAACCTTGAATACCTCGGTCATACGGTTGTTGATTTGTAAGATAGCAGGTTGGTGGGGTAAATAGTAGATATATGCGGTAGATATTGATATGTACCTACCTAGGTAGTATATGTTGTCCAATTTCGCCGCATTGTTGCCTCTTATCATAGATCAGTATCATCGACCAATTCCTTGCGAGGATTATCAAATATCCAAAGCCTGCCCAAAGTCTAACCAGATTCAATTAGCAACATTAAACATGCCTTTTTACGAGATGGGCGTCTTCAGTTACAGCCTGCTATAAATACATACGTACTATAATACCTTACCAACATAACGAGCTTCAGCGCACTATATCTCTGTTTCGACAATAGATCTACCACTCTTATCCTCTCATTAGAGCCCAGAAACAAAAGTTTGCCTCATCAATTACCGAGCTGCACTCTACCACTTTCACAACCCCATCTCTATTTGTCAACATTCTATTTGTTCTTACTGAGCCAACCGGCGACTTTTTCGTTGCGGCTAAACCAGTTGAACCTCCTTCCCCAAATCGGGTTATGACCTTGGTCCGAATGGGAGCGGATCGAACAAAGGCACAGTTTGATAATCTGGCTGGCAAGATTGAGAGGTCTTGGAACGAGATTGTGGGCTATGACGATAGTCTACATATTGAAACTGTTGAAGATAAAGAGAAGAAGCTACATATCGTGAGTTTTGTTGCTATTATTACTGGTAGGGAGAATGGGGTTTACCTTCACAATGTACGTTTCTCACTTTTCTTTTCTGTTCACGCAGATGACATTACATTTATTAGTGCTAATTTGTAAACTCTAGACTGGTCAAGAGAAGACATGGCTAAAGGATAATATGGCATACTTCAAAGAGAGGGAAGAGGTTTGTAGGGATGAGAAATTTGCTGATATGTTGGAAGAGATAAAACACCGCTCAGATTTAAATGCTGCATTATAACTTTTCTTGTAGATACTTTAGTGTGCCGGACTAAAGACTTATAGATTATTATAAATAAGAAATCCCAAGGGACAAACTATAGTTCTAGTTGATATAAACAAATCGGTTAGGTTAGATGATTGGGTAATGTTAATAATATTACTAAAAGACATCCAACTTACAACGGAGGAAAAGTATGTAGTGCAGGTTATGTTTGGCAGCAAGCCGTAGCCCCGCATTTTCCCTCAATGAGGCATAGGATTAGGAATCTGAGCTTTGTTGACTTATTTCCACAATGAGGAAAAGCGATTCGGACCAAACCGGAGATGCCATTATTGGCTTAACGGTGATCTAAACCACCGTGCAATATGTAGCGGGTGGAGCTTGTGCCCCGAGTGTATGGTACAACCGGTTCACAACAACCGAATCTAGGGTATTGCAATGCGAAGGCTTACTTTGAGTTTGTCAGCTGTTTGTTGCTTTCAATATGTTGAGGAATTGAATTGATCTAGTTAAACTAATGCGCCCATTACTAATATTGGATGCCCTCACACACACCAGGTTGGCTGCCGATCGCCGAATAATTGATAATAGATATGTTTGTCCTATGCACATAGGTATATATATATAAGTGTATCGCATGCGCTCTGTCTGAAAGAGATTAAGTACTTGAACAAAGATAAATAACGAATAATCCACCTATCATCCATTATCCAGCAATAATTTATCAAGATTTCACATCAGCATCTGAAGATAACTCTGCAAATAATGGCTGCATCAAACGTTTTGGCCGCTACTCTTAAGTCATTGCATCGCCCTGGCAAGCCAATCATCTTTACCAATGTTTACGACGTTCTATCAGCTCGTGCTGTAGCTGCTCTTCCGAGTTGCAAAGCACTAGCGACAGCAAGCTATGCTGTTGCTAGAGCTAATGGGACAGAGGATGATGACATGGACGCCCAGACGAACCTCCGCGCCGTCCTACCGATCGCGAAAGTTGCGGCAGAGTTCAACAAGCCGTTTACAGTGGATATTCAAGACGCATATGGAGAGAAGCTCGAAGAGGTCATGACAGCACTTATTCAAGGGGGTGTTCATGGAGTGAACTTGGAGGATGTCAACAAAGACACTCAGAAGTTTTACAGCCAGCAGGAAGCTGTGGAGCGGATTAGAAGGACCTTGAAGGTCGCCGAGAGTCTAGGGGTCAAGGATTTTGTGGTCAACGCCCGATGCGATGTTCTTGTTCACGGTGGTCAGCTCAGTGAGGTTCTCACTCGAGGAAAGGCATATCTCGCTGCCGGCGCTACCAGTGTGTTTGTCTGGGGAGGCTCGCAGAGGGGGGTTAGCCGCGATGAAGTTGCAACGATGGTGAAGGAATTCGATGGGCGACTAAACGTTTCGATGAAGCTGTCGCCTGACGGATTGAATGCATCGCAACTATCTGAGATTGGTGTATCCAGAATAAGCATTGGGCCTGCGATTCAGTTCATCGCGATGGATACATATGCAAAGGAGGCAGAGAAGATTCTCACTTCTGTTTAATGGAATGTACACTAGAATAATGAGCTCAAATAGACTGTAACTAGATATTATCATACTAATGTCTTTGTTTAAAATGGGGATGTTCAATTACAGCGTTAGATCCGATACTTAAAGTAGTGTAAAGTTCAGAATCACAGCATTCATATCGTCTTACAGCTGTCCAATGGATAGATGACTTGCCACTGGCTGTTGGAGCTCCAACGGAACAACGGCGTACAACAGGCGGCTCAAATCTATGTTGATTGAAGGCTACTTCTTGTTTATGAAGAGTACGAATGATGCAAATCTTTAAGAGAGATCAGAGACTGTATTTGCTGTACTAACTCCAGAAGCTCCAACAGAGATGACTGTCGTTGGCATTGCGTCAATTTCCAGCAGCAGAAATAAACGACGTAAAATGCGCAATATGGATTGCTATCATTGTAATCTGCTGATATCGATTCATTACAGATATGCATTTTCCAGAGTTTCTTCCCCGGGGCCGCAATGGATATTATAAAACCCACTACCTCGTCTTCATCGAACGAGTCAGCAGTCATAGCAAACTCCTCTAGTATCTAGAAGATGTCTTTAGATATGTCTGAGACTGCTCACTACTGGCTCGCCTCGTGCGCTTAATAAGAGATTATGCACTGGTCTTCAATCTGCCGGAACAAGTCTCCATGGAGGTAGGTAGTCGACGTGCATCCGACAAAGCACACAAACTTTCCATAGCCTGTAATGATAAACAGAATTGTAATCGTTAAAGAAGACACGGTGCCGATACAATGTGAAAAAGTCAACCTTACTGTATATGTGAATCAAGTATTGGACTTGGCATACATAGAAAATTAGAAGAGGGGTGTCTAGGGACGTCAGGCAGCGAATGTCTTCATTTTATACGACGAACTAATAAACTGCCCCGTATTTGAATTGTCAAGTCAACATGCCTTTCGTTCTATGCGACATCCAGCTGAACAAATCGGCGTCGACTGACCTGTGCCCACTCTATTGAGGACTGCGTGACATTAGCAAGTACGGCTTGTATTACCATAATGGATTACGATTTAACAATGTGGCTGCCTGTTGCTTGGCCGAAGAACTGTATGGGCTAGTGAGAAAGGTTTACCATCATGTAGTCTCGAGATTGGTAGCTCAGGGGGTGAGCCGGTATCGGTGGTGGTACACTTCATGACCCATCCTCACACACTCAATGAGTATCGGGTTTCTTCCGAGCTGTGAAGGAAGTGTACCTGGGCCTTAGTTCGTCTACTTTCCTCTATGCTTTCGTTTTCTGGCCCGAACTTAGCTCGCAGCTCATGTTCCTATTCGTATTCCAGTTGATGTGCCATTAATCTGCATGTTGAATCTTGGCAAGATGACACCCCGATACTACGGACCACTTTTCCTGATTTGCTGGCATCTATATTCTTGGCAATCTGCGTATCGGCATGAACGAATCCACACCGTTTCGCATTCGCTTAACACTAATTGCGTGATTATTTGTTTCCTAGGTTGTGGCATGGCTCGTTAAGATCACTGTCACGGGTGACCGTGTGCGAAGATACCGAATTGTTTTGCAGCTCGCGTCGTCTAGTGCACAACAAATGTTATGAAATACCGTCCTGGTTAATGGATCTTCCTTACCATCCCCCTTGTGTAAAGTTCTACACTTATCTGACGCATAACTATCTTCGTTATTCCTCTATGCCATAATTATGATATACGGTTCAATAACGCAGCCTTGAGAGTTAACATCCCGGGTAAGGCACATTAAGACTCATTTACGTCTTAGTTGAACTGCCGCGTATCTCCAAACCGATGTTAGCAATAGTGTCTGAATCCACTGTATAGCCTATTTTGTCAAAGTTCCAGAATCACCCTACATCACGTAGCTTGGGATAGTTTATTCATGATGTTGCACTCGTATGCCACGGTGCTTGCCAAAATTCTCCTCAAAATGATATAAATTATATATACTACTGAGTTTATGTCGAGAAAATTGGATGCTCACCACTCTAGACAACCCGAAGTTTACCAACTCCTCAATATCATCCCCCTTTCTCTTTTAGCAGAATATCGTAGCCTTGAAGGAGCCTCACTGTTTATGTGTCGTTGACTTGTCATGACAGAGCGGCATTGTAAGCAACAGTAGATGGCAATAGCACTACAGAGAAGAAGAGGATAATATTATACTTCCTAGCTTCAGAGATGAAAAGATCTGCCATCACGAGATAGGTGTAGAGGTTGACAACAGCTGCTTAGCCTTAGTCACCTTTGTTCAACAGGAGGAACGCAGGTTCCATTCAACAGTGTGAAACCGGTTGAAAGATGACCCAGTGCCACCGTAACCAATCTCGGTGTGGTGAAAAGTATATCTGTTGTGCCAAAAGATGGCGTGGGCAAATTGGCGTGGGCAAATTATGTCGTCATTTTGTCCATGTGTGTCTTCCCGTTAATGTCAGAAGAATTTTCGATTAGATTTCCCCCTTTAGTTAAATCTGCGCTGTCAGTTCTCCCTAGTGGCGTGTTTTCGGGGACTACGTAGGGGTAGTGTCAATGGTCACGAGGTGGAATATCGATGTCCTGTCAGCTTACATTTATATACACAAGCGGCGTTTTCGGTACTTGGGCGTAATTGTAGAGCATTCTCATTTAGTACAGAAGGTGCTGAGATATTATGCGGAATGTCGGACCCTAGATACAATCTGACCATGTACACGCGCACACTCTTCTAGAAAACTGAGCCTAGACGAGAAGGGCCATGCCATGGGCTTGGGCACGAGAATACCAAAAGGAGATATATTGAGGGGCGATCGCTTTCAGGCGTTTTGACGAATGTGTATGAGAACTTATTCTTCACACCATCACACCGCTTACTTGTTACCATCATAGTGGTATGCATGGACCTTAGTTCGCGATAATTCTCATATAGTTCCTCGTAGCAAATGGATCGGAAAAGTCGGTTAGCTAGGCACCAGAATAAATTTGCGGGTACATGGAGCCTCAGCTCCATAGAAACACGGCAACATGCATCAACACTGGAGAGACGAACTCGACGGATGGGGCACTGGGGAGAGTCGTATCATGGCGGAGAAAGGGGTAATGGGGAATTCTTGTGCAGTTGGACTAAAAATGGCTCCAAGGGCTCCTATCCTCGTAGCAATATGTTGCAGCCTAGAGAAAGAAAGACATGATATGGCCTGTGCATATTCAGCTCTTCCCGTCCCATACCCATCCCTTTGAGTGCGAGAAGGTGCGGGCGAAGTACTCATGTCCACTTTTCTTATTAATCGGGGAGAAATACTCAAAATCTAGCTGCTTGATTAGTCACAGCTGAAAAGATACTTCGCCCGCACCTTCTCGCACTCAAAGGGATACCGTAGAGGAGACTGAATCAAATGTGAATGCCTGAGACTCTTGACTGATCGGCGTGCGCGCAAGGGAAGGAAAAGATTAGGTCAGCAATGGCAATAGCAAGTCAAGCAAAAAATTCGAACCCCGAAGCGAGGGTTAGGTAGTAGCCAATGATTCAGGTTTTCTGAGAGAATGAAGGCCTTCACGGGGGCGATTTGGGGTATATCGAGATCCGTGGATGGCGATTCATCAGATTACTGAACCGAGGATTACGCGAGGGAAGTTTTGTGCCACTGAGGTCGTAACTTGTTCTCGGACAATGAGGCAAGGCGGAAGTTGCCCTGAGGCTGAGGCGAGGGTACGTGGGGAATTGATTCCATGTGCATGTACTGTATTGTTTATTGTCCGCCCCCTTCATGACTCTTGTACGAGATTCGCCATAATGGAGCATCTTGGCACTCTGTCTGTACAGTACGAGTTACGAGACATGCCCCGAATCTCCAACTTACACCACAATCGAGAAACCCCCAAAGAAAGAACAAAAAAAAAGATTCAATACTTTGAGGACAATGGACTAGGGACCCACGATGCTCCATCATAACGACTCGCCGCCCACTTTTCCGCCGGCCGTCGATTGGCCGTGGCGCGCAAAAGGCATCGGATGGGTCCATCAGCGTCCATCACCAAGACGTCATCGACGAGGGATCAGCACCAGGCAGAAGCATTTCGAAGACCCATGGGGAAAAGAAATTTTTCTGTGATGGAGCTGATTCTTGCTCAAGAGGCCCGACAAGGTGCATCTGGGGCAGAGTAAATGCCTCGTTCTCAACGCAAGGGCGGGCGCGAACAATATTCAGTTGGGGAGAGTGTAAGAGGATTTGCGACTTGTCTCAACTTCTTCGAAGCGCAGGCAGCCGGCCGGACAACAAGACCCGAGACGCTGCTGCTCCGTCTCGGACATGTGCCGTACTAAACAAGAACTAGAGATTTAATCTACACGATCGAGGGATTGCAGGCATTTCCTGCTCGTTTCCTGCCACCGGTGGCGCGCAACCCCCGGGCCGATCGATTCTTGCCCCTGCTAGCTCCTTGTCAAGTGCCGTCTTCCGACCCAGCCGCCACCACTCACAGCGAGGCTCTGACGCCGCTGCCGAATGGACTTGAAAGGCCCTGCTTGGCAGTGTTGGTGAGTGTTGGCAGCTAGTATGACGGACGGGACCTGGGACTAACACCGTACGGCCGTGCGCTGGAGAGAAACAGGGAAGTTCTGAAACTGAAACGGTAGGAAAGAATTGCAAAGAATGAGAAAAACAGGGCAGCTTGGCATGGTCGAGGCCGTTATGCCATGGTGATGGCGATATTACGGGAAAGCATCAAAACAACAAACTCACGATAATGCTTGCGGGCTGAGCATCACGGTCTAGAACTTCCTCACCAGGAGAAACAGATGCGATAAGAAGAAGAAATGAACTTTTTTTTTAGTCTGGATTCTGCTACATGTCTCTGCTTTGAGCATGGCCGAGAACGTGCAGAGACTCCAAAAGTCTGGACCGTCCGTTCTCGCTGGCTGAGCGAATGTCTCACAGCGCCCTTGTTGCTTGGGATACCGCCCCATGCAGCCGCAAGCGTGCTGAGAGCATTCCCCAGCTCTCGCTCCCCCAGATCACAGGACGAGGGGAAAATAGCGTTTGGTATTTCTCGCGTGCGGCAATGCCCATTACAGGGATGTTTTGCGGTGCATGCTCGAGGCAGAATTCCGAGAACGGCTGCGAGGGCTTCGACAGACTTTGGCACTAGCCCTCGGGGCATGGCCAGCATCCGCGTCCGTAACTCTTGCAAATCCGCATTTACAATGTTACAATTTCGAGCTTCTTTCGGTTTGGCCGAAGACGTTGGCCATCCGGATCTAGTGTACAAGTTCCATGTTCTTTGGTACCGGCAGATGGGGCAGCATGGACGTCATATTTGCTGGGGCCCGGTGTGGGTGGATATTCTTATTTTCGTAGCTTCATGGTGAGACCTCAAATCCCCATTATTTCCTCCGCCGCCTACCACCAACCCTATTTTTCCTGCTGGCGAATGTTCTGGGTAGTCTAATCATGACAACTGAACGCAGATAAAGTTAAATAGGCTTGCCCTCCATCTTCCAATCCTTTGTTTCCCTCCTCTTCCCCATCCCTCCGCCTCTTTTTCTTCTCCTCACAGTCTTCCCCAGACTATCTCCCCCATATCTCATGTCAGCTACTCCAATTTTTTAAGTAAGCTGAAGGAGACTTGCTCTGGTTATACGGCAAACATGTCGGGTCAACACACACACTTCTCGGAGGATCCTCCTCAGATCCTCAACCAGAATGACCTGGACCTCGCCAACGAGAGGCTGAGAACCAACGGGTCACATACCCAAGGCTCTAGCACTGACAACATTGAAAAGCCAGAAGAAAATCTGCCTTCTGATAACAATAACAAGCTGGAGAAGCTTGGAACTTATGACAAGTACGAAATCACAGAGGATGACTGCTACGAGGAGCTCGGCTACTGCTTTCCCAAGTGGAAGAAGTGGTACATCCTGACTGTCATCTTCTGGGTTCAAGTATCAATGAACTTCAATACCTCTCTTTACTCAAACGCCATTCCCGGCATCGCAGAGGAATTCCACGTTAGCGAGCAAGCTGCTCGATGTGGTGCCATGATCTTCTTGGTTCTCTATGCTTTTGGCTGTGAGCTTTGGGCGCCTTGGTCAGAAGAGTTTGGCCGCTGGCCGGTCCTACAGCTCTCTCTGTTCTTGGTCAACGTCTGGCAGCTTCCTGTTGCGCTAGCTCCCAACTTTGCCTCCATCATGGTCGGCCGAGCCCTCGGTGGTCTCTCCTCAGCTGGTGGCTCCGTCACCCTGGGTATGATTGCCGATATGTGGGAAGCCGATAAGCAGCAGTATGCTGTCGCATACGTCGTCTTTTCCTCTGTTGGTGGATCTGTTTTGGGTCCCATTGTCGGTGGCTTTACCGAGAAGTATCTTGCCTGGAGGTGAGTAGTACATTATACAATGCCTCTATTTCTCAACATCTACTTACACTTTATTATAGATGGTCTATCTGGGTCCAGCTCATTTTGGGTGGATTCGTCCAGCTTGTTCACTGCTTCACCGTTCCCGAGACTCGAACCACCATCCTGATGAACCGCATCGCCAAGAAGCGCCGTCAGCAAACGGGCCAGAACATTTGGGGACCGGACGAACTTGTCCCATTCAGAGATCGCTTCTCGGCCAAGGAAGTCCTCACCACCTGGATCCGCCCCTTCAAGATGTTCCTTACCGAGCCGATTGTCCTGGTTCTTTCTCTGCTCTCTGGCTTTTCCGACGCCCTCATCTTCATGTTCATTCAGTCTTTCGCCCTGGTGTATAAGCAGTGGGGATTCGGTACTGTTGAGATCGGTTTGAGCTTCATTCCTATCGGTATCGGTTATGTCATTGCATGGCTCCTCTTCATCCCCGCTATCAAGCGCAACATCAAGGAGCGCAAGGCTAAGCCCAATGACGAACGTGCTCAGTACGAATCTCGTCTCTGGTTCCTTCTATACACAGCTCCTTGCTTGCCAATCGGCCTTATCGGTTTCGCTTGGACCATTCAAGGCCCTCCTATCCACTGGATTGGTTCCATGATCTTCGTCGCTATTGTCGGTATCGCAAACTACGCCATCTACATGGCTACGATCGATTACATGATCTGTGCTTATGGCCCTTACTCCGCTTCCGCCACTGGTGGTAACGGTTGGTCTCGAGACTTCCTGGCTGGTGTTCTCACCATTCCTGCTCTCCCATTCTTCCAAAACATCGGAAAGTCAAGCGGAAAGAACTTGGAATACGCCAGTACTATCCTCTTCTGTATCTCCTTCGTCCTCGTCGTTGCGGTCTACGTTATTTACTGGAAGGGCCCAGCTCTGCGGAAGCGATCGCCCTTTGCCCAGCGGCTTGCTGACGCTCGTCAAGAGCAAACGAATGAAGGCCGCCGCGGCAGCATCTCATATGATCCCAACCGCCGATGTAAGTTATTTCCAATCTCTTTGCCTGTTTCAAGCATTGATGCTAATCATTCTATCACAGCTTCCGTTACATCAGCTTCTGGTGGCCGACCTGAGCCGCACAGGCGATACAGCCAGCAGAACCGCTTCTTCGGTGAGAGCAGAGTTACTCCTCGTGGTACTCCCAGAGGTACTCCCGCTGCTAGCCGTCGCCCCTCTGTCGTCAACGCTACGAGGAAATAAAGCGGGCTGTGTGAAGTTGTGTGTATATATATAGAAGATGAGTCGTGGAGGACGGGATCTCAAAAATAAGGGCTGATTCCTAGATTTCTTCATCTGGCTTTCTTTTTACTATTGGGCGGATATGCATATTCATTGCGAAATAGCTTTCGGGACGCGGGAATACTTGTTTATTTCTTACGCCTCTTTGTTCTTATACCCGGGTCTTTGGATAAGGTTAATTTACGAGCCGTTTATCTTTTGCTCTACCAAAATAAAAATAATATCCCAAGTTTATAAAGCTTTACTCGGTGTGAATGAAATGCTGGATGAGAAACCCTGTCCAGGCTCTGTTTAGATACGGAGGGATCACCCTTTCCACTGGGTTCTTCAAATATCTGCTACTCCTATCATGGGTGTCGGGTACCTCACCATGTGTCACATACCATAGCATTTGGCAATTCAGATTCTAGATAGTCAACTCGGACTCAAAAACGATTGAGTGGGTCATTGCATATGATCGGAAAGATCCGCCTTTTAGCTGCCTGAAGCTATCGCCTAATTGGAACGAATTGCAGTGCTAGAAGTTGCGCCGCGCGAAGGACCAAGCAAGATGCGAGATCCGATCGTCATTCGCATTACACGCTTATTTAGTCTTTGTGAGTGACAATTGAGGCCCTCGTCCCAATATGAGATAGAGATAACGAAACCTTTACAGGGAAGGTTTTTCATTCACCGCAGCTTCATCAGTAGCAAGTTCATAAATCCCATGCCGTATTCGTCTAGTAGGATCTGTTGCGTTCAAGACGTTTACAAATCATGCACTCGACGCAAATATGCTCAGATCGGAGACGATACGAAAAGCTGATCTTAGCTCCTTTAACGGATTCACGAATGCTCGCGCCATGAATCGCGTCTTCTCCGTTTTGGCGCTCGGTGGCGAGGTCAATGGTGTACGGCTGTTATCCCAAAAGACGATTGAGCTTATCTTTCGGGAACAGTCAAACGGCCCAGATCTGGCAGCGGGTATGGACATGAGATGGGGTATTGGATACGCTCTTGGAGGGTCAGGCTTGGTGATTTTATGCCAAGCGGGCGAGTTGGAGTATGGGGAGGCTGGGGAGGGTCATTATTTGTCTTTGACGCGGACAGAAAGTTGACTTTTACGTATGCCATGAACCAGATGTCTCATCAGATTATGGCAGACGGAAGAGAAGGAGACTATTTGAGAGCCGTGTATAAGGCCATTGGGGGTAGAGGTGTAGTAGTAGCTTGTTGCAGGACGGCGAACCATTATTTATAATACAATGAATCAGTGCCTATTCAGTACCCCTGGTGATGCAAGAGTGAGTGTATATAAAACCGCAGCCTGATTAATTAAATATAGATTCATTTATTCCAAGTGGCGCTTATTAATGATATCCAACACTTCAGTGTCCCATTCTAAAGAGAGGCCTCTCCCCTCTCCTTGCCCTCCAGTAATCCGTCGACCTAAATAAGTCGACACAGCCTTCCAGAGTCCAACCCCATTCATTCAAAAACTCTGCTGTTACTTCCCACGAGGCTAGATCCCATGGGTCTCCCCACAGGATGAGGCCAGACTCTTTCTGGCAGGTGTCGAGCCCAACCATCCAGTGGCATAGGCTATCTGCGTCGTACTGGCGCTTCTCCATCGTCGTACTTACACCAGACTCAAGTCGTAAAAGGTTGTCTCTTATCTGGGGATACGGCAATATGTCAATCCATGGGTGATGTGGAATAGATCTCTGCAGAGCTGTTGGCGGGAGGCTTTTTGCTAGTCGGAAGTGCGGTACTCGTATATTTTGAGCTGAATATGTATATGAAGAAAACGGAGACAATGCAGCATCATCATCCATTACATTGTCTGAAGACAACCCAATAATGGAGCCAAGGGTTCCCAAGGCTCTCACCCCGTTGAACTGCATTATAGGTGATCATTGGATGGTGAACGCCCTGCGTGGCGTCTATTTCTTGCGCTTGTGCTTCGGCCTAGATAGAGGTGAGGTTTCGTCGGCCGGCCGTTTTCTCGCCGACGAGGTACAAGTCGAATGTTGTTCGAGTTCAGCATCCCCTTCCGCATCCTGGCCAGTAGTTCCGTGTGAGGGCACCGAAGCGCTGCTTTGCTGGATAGGTAGCTCGCTCTTGTCAGCAGAGCCACCAGGTTGGGCATCGTCTTTCTGAGCTTCTTGGATAGCCAGGGTCATGAAAAGGCTTTTGTCAAGGGTCATGCCGCACACCAACTCTTCCTAAAGAGGTGCGATCAGAGCACCATAACGATCGCGCAGCCCAAGAATTCCTAGGGTTGTGTTGTGCTTTCCCAGAGCAGCTTCAATGGCATCCCATGCGCCTTGCTTCTCCAAGAACTCCTGAACCCAACGCGACGACAGGTCGGGGTTGAGCTCTTTGCCGCCATCATAGCCCACGAAAGAGTATGGGTGTTTTTTTGACTTTAGGAAAGAGTCGCGCAAAGTTTCTCGCAAGAGGGACTGTCCTAGCTTCGCATCGGCCGGAAGTTCGCCGGTCCGAATATAAGTCAGAACCCATTCGAAACGTATTACAACCCAACAACTTATGGTCGCAACTAGCAGACCTACAGGGTAGGCACCACGGACAAACAACGGTCCGCACGAACCAATCAAGATTGTGTTCACTTTACGAAAAGTGAACACCAGTAAACAATTACCCGATTAGGAAAATATTTACTTCTACGAAAGTAAACATAAGTAAATATTACATTATATATATAACTTCTCTACGTTTATTTAAAATAGTTTAGATAGCTAATTATAAATATAGAATAATACTTAATTATACCTATAAAGTATTATCTACTAATTATATAAATAAACCCCTTTATCTTTATTAATTACCTACTAGTCCAGCCTAGCCTATCCGCTAACATAAACCTAGTATAAGGTTTATCCTTTAGGAATTCCTCTTATACTAATACTATAGGAGCTTAGTTTATTATATATTTATAACTTTTATTTAAAGGTTACCTTAGACTATAGGTAATATTATTATAAGAATACTAAATAGTTAAATTCTATATATTAGATATTAAAATAAATTAAAAAAGTATTGCCCTAAGTTATAAAAATAGTAATATAAAACTTAAAGAAGTACTTAAAGTTAAAATAGCTAGTAAAGATCCTTAACCTTAACTATAACTTTTTTAGGAGTAATAGTAGGCTAAGATTTTAGCTTTTAAGGAAGAAATTACTAAACTTAAAACTAAGAAAAAGGAAAAAGGAAAAATCCTTTAACCTAAGTGCCTTAATCTTTATAATAGAGAACCTAAAAATATAGAAAAGTATTTTACTAAACTTAATATTTACTTTAAATACTTTTTAAATACTTTAAAAAATAATAAAAATAAAATAATTTTTACTATTACCTACCTTACTAAAGCAGCCGAAAAATAGTTATAACCTATTATATAAGACTTTAAGAAAAATACTTTAAGTAAATAAAAGACTTAAACCTAAGAAGTTTTTACATCTTACTAATACTTCTGCAATTAACTTAAGAAATCGTTTAGAACCTTAAATAAAGAATAGGAAGTAGAACGGGAACTCTAATTTATTAAATAAAAAAAATAATACTTTAAGTATATAACTACGTTTATATAACTCCTTACTAAGGTTAATTAAATTAAAGATAGTAAGAAGAAAGTGTACTATATAAGCTTTAAACCCTTAGTTAAGGATAAGTTATATAAAGTTAATAAAAAGATAGTAAGCTTTATTAACTATACTTAAATAGTAATTAATATTAATAATTACCTCTGGGAAAAAAAGTAAAAAAAAAAAAAGGAAAAATATAAGAATTTTTAATAACCTAAATAAAGCTTTTAATAATATATTAACTAAGGAAGGAAGCGTAATATAACTTTATATAATAATAAAAAACCAGGACCTATAGATTTAGATATTATTAATACCTATAAGTTTATAAGTAAATATAATTACTATAGTAAAATAGGCTATAAAGAAAAGGACTACTAAAAGAAGTATAAAAAACCTAATAATTCTAAGAAGTCTAATAATAATAAAAAGGTTAATAAAGTCTAAGTTAATACTATTAAAACAGTACCCTATAACTTACTTAGTTAAACTAAGTATTATAATAAATAATACCTTATATATAAAAAAGGAAAAAAAATATTAAACTAGTATTCTAAAATATCTAAAAAAAAGCAGCTAAAATATATTATAGTTAATACTATAATATTTAAAGAAGTTAATTAATAAGTAATTAACTAGGCTATTAATAATATACCTATAGCTATTACTACCCTAGGAAACGTTAATATAACTTAGGATAAATATAAGGAAGTATAAGATAAAGCCCTTAACGTTTTACCTATAGAAAAAGAATAAGTAGATGCTTTTATTTATAAATAAAGGGAAGAACCTAGATAGGAGATAGGTTATACTGACCTTAATATTACAAAACTATACGAAAACTGTAGATTATAAGAACCCTAGGGACTAAATTACCCCTATGGATAAAAACCCTTTAACTATAATTCAGAAAGAACTTAAGAATAAGACCTAAGTAAATTCTAACAGATGCTTAAATAATATAAAATTACCTAGTGATAAGCGCTAAGTAATAACAGGTTAGCGGAGTACACTAGCGTAAATCCCTACTACCCTATTATAACTAGAGATTAGTTCCTTAAATAAGAAGAAATATAGCTTATATATAATACCCTATTTACAAAAGACTATAGGTATTTAATAGTAAAATAATACTATAAAATACTTTATAAAGAATACTAGGAATAAAAAATTTATAATTAATACTTTTAAATTTAATATAAAAACCTATATAATAAAATTTATATAAAAATTAATCTAAATTAATACCTTAACTAAGGATATAGATAATACCTTAACCATAAGGTTAAAGAATAATATATATAAAGGGAAGCCTATTTTAAAAATAACCCTCTGTAATATAAGGATAAATATTATAAAAGGTATTATAGAGAAAAAGAAAAATATATTTAACTCTAATACTAGTTATACTATAATAGATTTAACTTTAAGACCTACGATAAAGGTAATGCCTATAAAAAAGACATTAAACGCTTTTATAAATATTATATTAATAAGATTAATACTAATAAATATTAATAATACTAAAAACTTTAATAGTAATAAGTATAATAATAAATAATTAAAAACTTTAATATTATTACTAAAGATAACTATAATCCTAATTAAAAAAAGAATATATAAATTAATATAGTTAAAATAATTAAAATAAAAAAACTTAGAATTAATATATAATTTAATAATAGTACTATTACTACGTACATTAACAGCAGAGCAGACCATAATTTAATCTTACTATAATTAATTAAGGAACTATAAATCCCTATTTAATAAAAAAAATAAGCGCTATAAATTATAAGTATTACAGGAGTAGAAATAGAAGAAGGACTTATTAAATATAAGACTAATTATCTCCCCGTAATTATTAATAAAAATACCTATAATATTTAATTTAGTATTCTAAATATATTAAAAAATAATATTCTTTTAGGCTATCCCTAGTTACTTAATAATAACCTTATTATCCGATGGAAGATTAAGAAGGTTTATTAGGATATTAAGGATATACCTGAATATTAACTATGCTAGAAAAAACAAAAGGGTAAAGCTGCGCTACTAAAAGAACTAGAATCCTCTGCGCTAATTATAAAGAAAATAAAAACAGTTAGGTTTAAAGAAAATAAATTACTAATACTACTATAATATAATAAATAACGTAAGAAAGTAAAATATATCTATATTAATAGAATTATAATATAATTTAAAGATAAGCTAGTAGTACTTAATAATATACTAAGTAAAGTATAAGAAAAAAAGGAATTAGGAGAACTTAATAATACTTTTACTAAAATACTTCGCTAGTATAAGAAGTTTTAAAAACTATATAAGGTAATATTAAACACTAGGTTACTACTATACTTATAGTAGGATTACTATATTAAGTTAGTAAATGGAAAATAACCTAAAACCTATAAGATTTACAACTTTAATAAGAAAGAACTTAAGACTTTAAGGGAATAGTTAGATAAATAATTAGAAAAAGGATATATTTAAGTTTCTAATTTATTAGTAGAATATCCTATAATATTTATACTAAAGAAAAACAGAAAGTTATAACTAGTTATTAACTATTAATAACTTAATAAAATTATTATTAAAGATTAAATACTACTATTACTAATCTCTAAAATTAAAAATAGACTAGCTACTATAAAATAATTTACAGCTCTTAACCTAAAAGAAGCCTATAACCTTATCTAAATTAAAGAAGAAGATAAATAAAAAACAGTATTTAAAATATACTATAGACTATTTAAATATTTAGTTATACCCTTTAGACTTACTAACGTACCAGCTACATTTTAAAGAATAATTAACAAAGTCCTTAAGGAATATATTAATAAATTTATTATTATCTACCTTAATAATATATTAATCTACTTTAATACCTTAGAAAAGCATAAATAATATATATATTAAGTCTTAGAAACACTATAAGCAGTAAACTTACTAATAGAACTAGAAAAATACTAGTTCTATATTTAGAAAGTTAACTTTTTAAAATATATTATCTTACTAGGATAAATTAAAATAAACCCTACTAAAATAGCAGCTATTAAGGAATAAAAGGTCCCTAAAACCGTAAAGGAAGTATAAAGCTTCCTTAGTTTAATAAATTACTACCGAAGGTTTATTAAAAACTATAGTAAAATTATAATACTACTCACGGATCTTATTAAAAAAGATTCTAATAATAAAGTTAAGAAAACCTAACTTATTAAATACATAGGAAAGGCTCTTAAAGCCTTTAAAGCCCTTAAAGAAGCTATTACTAACGCACTAATACTATAAATATATAACCCTAAGAGGCCTGTTATTATTAAAACGGATACCTTAAATTATACAATTAGAGGAGTTCTTAGCTAATAAAATAATAAAGGAATACTATACTCAGTAGCCTTCTTCTCTAAGAAACTCTATGGTTTAAAATTATAATACTTTATATATAATTAAAAACTTATAGCTATCTTTAAAGTATTTAAAGAATAAAGATTATACCTATTAGGTAATAAATATAAGATTACTATATATTCTAATTATAAAAATCTTATAAGTCTTACTATAAAAGAAATAAATATCTTTATACAGTAAGAAAAGTATCTTTAACTTATAGCTAAATATAACTTTAAAATTATACTCTATAAAGGATTAGAAAATAATTAAGCAGATGCTCTTAACTATAAAGAAAACCACTTTAAACTAATACTAAAACTTACCTCGCTAATATTTTAAAAAACAGCAGAAGAGTACTATAAATTAATAACTATTAATACCCTTTTTACAATTAAAGATAAAAACCCTATCCTTAATAAAATTAAGGATAAAGTTAGTAATTAAATACTAAACTAATTCCCCGAAAATATAACCCTTATAAAAGGAGTCCTATATTAAAATAAGAAAATCTAAGTATTAAAATTACTACAGAAAGAAGTAATAAAAACAGTTTATAAACATCTACTATATAAATATAAAGGAGTTACTAAGACACTATAATAAATATAATAGTATTATATCTTTATAAGTATAAAAAAAGTTATTAAAGGAATTATTTAATTATATATCTTATATATAAAAACAAAGTCTAGTTAATAAAAACCTTATAGTAAACTATAACTATTACTAGTACTAGAGCACCCTTAAAGCTTTATTTTATTTAATTATATTATTAAGCTACTATTATTAAAAAAGCTAATAATAAATATAATATATAATAGCATCTTTATTATTATTAATAGATTAATAAAACAAGGTATCTTTATTTTATATAAAAAAGGAAGTATAATAGAAGAATTAGGCTATATAATATAAAAATATATAGCCTTAAAACATAGATTACCTATAGAAATTATTTCTAACAGAGGATTAACGTTTATATTTAAGTATTAGTAAAGCGCTATAGTAAAAATAAATATAAACTACAAAGCTAGCACCGCTTACTACCCTTAAATAAATAAATAAATGGAATACACTAACTAAATTATTAAAGTATATTTATAAAGCTATATTAACTTTAATTAAAACAACTAGGTTAAATACTTACCTAATGCAGAATTCTCCTATAATAATTTAGTTTTAGAATTAATAAAGCTTTTACTATTTTACGCTAATAAAGGGTATTACCTATAAGCGTACTAAATACTATAAAAAGGAGAAAATATATAAAAAGCTATACTTAAGGTAAATAAGCTTAAAGAATTACACTAAGAACTATATATGTAACTTAAACTTATATAAAAACGTATAAGGAAATATATAGATAAAAAAAGGCTTAGAGGACTAACCCTTTAGGAAGGAGATATAATTTATTTACTTTAATATACTTAAGGAGAAAAATAAGCTAATATTAAAATAAACAGGCTAAGTAATAAGCTAGATTATAAAAAAGTTAGGCTTTATAAGATTTTAAAGAAAATCAGCGAAGTTAATTATAAACTAGACCTTCTAAAGTAACTAAGTAAATAAAAAAAACTAGTATACCTAATTTTTTATATTTTATTATTAAAAAAAGCATTAATAAATAAAAATATAGGAGAACTTATTAGGGATAAAATTATTATTAAAGGCGAAGAACTTAAATATAAAATTAATAAAATAATATTACTAAAAATAAATAAAGTAATTAGTAAACTCTAATACCTAGTAGAATAAAAAGAATACGATAAAGACGTAGACAGCTAAGAACTAAAAAGTAATTTTAAATACGCTAGTACTACCTTAAAAACCTTTTAAAATAAACTCTGTAAATAACTATAAATAAAATAAAAATAAATATAGGAAAAACTAGAATAACTTATAAAACCTAGGAAGATAATAAAGGAGCACCCTTTAATAAGGTAAGAGGATCTAAACCTAAGAATACTAAATTAGCATTTAAAGAAGGCTACTTAACCCTACTTATAGATTACACCTTGCAAAGAAGCTATACCTCTTTATACTATATATAAGCCAGCTTAGCCTACCTTTCCTCCTCTTCTTAATAATCCGCCTCTTCTATCTCCTTAGTATTTAACCTATAATTTACTATTTCCATACCCCGATTATAAAGTATATAATAAAGCTTCCGAAAATACATTAGACAGGCTAACGCCTTATCTACTAACTTTTATTACTCCGCCTACTAATAACAGCGTTTTATAAGAACCTCCTCTGTAAGTTCCTCCTACTGTTTAAAATAACGAAGCTCCTTAGTAATATAATTTATTATAAAAGTTAGTAAAATAAAACAAAGGAAATACAGTAACCTACAGTTTAATATTAGAGCGTAAAAACTATTATAAAAATAACCTAAGCCGTAGTAATAAGTATAGTTAATAATACCCTTAATTACTATATAATAAATCCTTTTATCTAAGTACTATATATAAGGTACTACTTTAAACCTAAAAAAATAAATAAAATTTAGTTAGGAATTTCGGTAATTATAGAATGTAACTTTAACGGTGCCTTTAGCTTTTTAATATAATTAGGTATAATAATAATTAAGGAGGAAAAATACTTACTTAATAAACAAAGGGGCTATAGTACTTATATAAAATATAAACTAGGCCTTAAGGATAAGACTAACGGGAGGGGAGTATTATATTATAACCTAATAACTTATAGTTGTAACTAGTAGACCTATAGGGTAAGTACTATAGATAAATAACGGTCTACATAAACTAATTAAAATTATATTTACTTTATAAAAAGTAAACACCAGTAAATAATTACCTAATTAAGAAAATATTCACTTCTATAAAAGTAAACATAAGTAAACATTATATTATATATACAACTTCTCTACGCTTATTTAGAATAGTTTAGATAGCTAATTATAAATACAGAATAACGCTTAATTATACTTATAAAGTATTATCTATTAGTTATATAAACAAACCCCTTTATCCTTGTTAATTACCCGCTAGTCCAGCCTAGCCTATCCGCTAACATAAACCTAGTACAAGGTTTGTCCCTTGGGAATTCCTCTTATACTAACACTATAGGAGCTCAGCTTGTCACAAAACGGGATTTCGCAGTCTCCCGCTGATTGAAGCCCCAGATGTTTTCATAATCTTCCAGGAGCAAATTTTCCCAAAATTTTTTATCGTTTTCCTCAGGTGTTTCTGGTCCATCACTGTTACTGAATACGGATCGATGGATATCCTGCATACGACGAGCCAAGACTGCAAGAGTAGACGTTTTGTACTGACCCATTATTAATGGTGCGCCAGCCCGAACATTGATGCGCATCAAAGTCTTGCGTGTCGCGGAGGCAGAGCGGGCAGCCGGTGCTGAAAGCCCCGGTCGAGAGGCCATCAGTCCCCCGAGTCGATCTGCGTCAGACTGGAATAGAGATTCGTCCCATTCTTCTTCCCTTCCACACTCCGCGTCTTCCATCGCCTCATCGTTTGAAAAAACAAAGCTGGATGGCTGTGGGGCCACGGGCTCCAAGAATTTGGAATCTTCTCTTGCTGGGCCGCCATCCATGGTTGTCATATTTCCATGCAGGAAGAGTGTCGCTCACAAGGTATTGAGAACTTCTATGCCAGATCCCTAGAATGGGGCGGCAAGTCGGCAAAGCACGGTGGGGAGGCACACCGTCTGTCAAAAGCCGTGCTCGCGACGCGTTCCAAATTCGAAGCATCTCTGACCAATCACCATGCCCTTGCAAATCGCTTTTCCATATATGGTACCGCACGACTTCATTAATGCGACTGCTGACATATACGCTGTCGCGGGACGTCAACTTGACGAGATCGGGTGGGGTTTCTATTGGAGAGTCAGTTCACTGGACATTGAGCAAATGAGATTCCCGGACAAGACTTGCCTGAGATTCTTTCCCAGACGCTTCTTTCAAGCAGATAGGGGAGAAAGTCCAAAATTCCAATACGGAATTCTCGGTCAATGTTTTGGTCAAAACCCCGTTCGGCAAGGAAGTTGACAAGATGGTAAGACGTCATAGGCTGATCTTCCATTTTTGGAATATGGTAGTATAAATCATGGCTACCCTGCGGAGACTCGACCAGTTTTTCTCGTTCAAGAAAGCTCTTCAGTTCGTAGATTCGGCCGAAGCGACGCTGCCAACAGCGAGTCCTCTTTGTCATCATCCCCGAATCGCGCTGGGCGGACAACGTCTGATGAAGTCTCTTGATGGTTCGTTCATCTCTTTGAATCCCTTGCTCGCTCAACCGAGAGATCAAAAAGGCCCAATCAATGACATGTCCTGCGGGATAAACTTGATCCGCATTATCATTGACAGTCTTAATGAATGTAAGACACTCGGCGAGTGTCAAATTAGCAGTCAGCGATATTCCGAAACGCCTATGATTCTGCTTGATAGGGAGTGCTTGATTCAGACCATAGAAAGGCGAGCACGGCATCTCTTTGGGCCTGAGATCAGATACGAAGTTCGCTCCCCATGCTTCGGCAGTTTGGACAGATTGGGGATTCAGCGTTTCAAGATAGATCATGTCGATTGCCTCCATCAATGTCAAAAGAAAGGGTAGGTGCAATGATGCCTCTTGCGTGTCGTCTCTGGGGAAAGGGAGCGTAGATAATACGCAGTGGAAAACTTCCTCAGTGTCCTCGTGCGAAAGTTTCTTGTAGATCCAACTACGGCGTTCCTTGACCTGAGAATGTTGAAGTCGCTTATGCCGATCGATTTCGTTAAGGTGTCCCCTGGCTCTCAGTTGAATCCCCCAACGAGTGGAGTCGAAACCTGATAACGAGCAGGCTTGGCCAACATAGGCCATTTCGTCATGAGCAGACTCGGCCTTGCAAGGGGCGTGAAGAGCGTAGACACCAATCAGGTTAGGTATCTGGCCAATATCGTCCGCTAGCGACTTGCTCTCAAGTCTACCGACCAGGTGTTTCCAGTCCCTTTGGCCCAAAGCGGCTCGGTTTCGAAAGGACCGCACATGTGAATGGAGCAGAACCATCAAAATGGCGTCTCGTGCAGCACCCGTGTTATTGCTTTGCAACCATCGGAAAAAGGCAGGATCAAATGGCGACGATTTGAGCGTTTCCCACGTATATCTGGCCGTTGCGTTGAATATATAAAAATAAAAATAATAAAGTTTTTTAAAATTATTTATATTATAATTATATTTACTATTATATTTAATTTTATTTTATTAAAACTAAGTAAAAGTATTTTATTTATGCTAAAGGTTTTTTAAAAATATTTTTCTTTTTAAATTAAAAAAAAAATTATAATTTTTTTTTATCTTTAGGCCTAAAGGAGTTATTTATTTTTAATATTAAAAAACTATTATAAATTGTGACAAGCTGAGCTCCTATAGGGTTAGTATAGAAGGGATTCCCAAGGGACAAACCTTATACTAGGTTTATGTTGGCGGATGGGCCAGGCTGGACTAGCAGGCAATCAACAAGGATAAAAGGGTTTGTTCACACAACTAGTAGATAATACTTCGTAGGTATAATCAAGCGTTGTTCTGTATTCACAACTGGCTATCTAAACTATTCTAAACGAGCGTTGTGAAATGAATATATAGTATGAGGCTCACTCGAGCTCACTTCTCTTGGAGTGAGCTAGTTTCCTAAATAGGAAGCGGCTTACTCTGGCTCACTCGCTGTTGCGTGAGCCGTACTATGATTGGTCCTTCGGCCCGTCATAGTTCCGTGGTGCCTACCCTGTAGGCCTATTGTTGCGACCATAATGTGTTGGCTCGTAACAGGAAGCTTAATATACTTGCTTATATAAGGACTATAGGAATAAAAAAATAAACCCATTAGTTACCTAATGATTTATTATCATCTATATCGTCACAAGTACAAGTACTAGCCCGAGTTCTAGACTACTATAGTTTATAAATTATTAGGGTACTACCTAGGTAGCCTTAATATTCGTATGTACTAGAATAGGATGGAGTAGAGGCTGGATTAAAATTCAGGCTGGTACATTGATGTGCTATATACATACATAGCTCTAAGTTTAGACTGGTATAACCACCTATAACAGGCTTCCCATCCATAGTCTGCGGTCGAAGGTGAAACGTCGGTATTGGAACGTCATCATGATGCTGAAAGCCACATTAGAGAACAGAACTCGGGATCATCTTAGAAGGACAAATTTGGTCACAAACCTCATAGTCCGTGCACGCAAAATCAGCGATTATGACGGTACTCCTGCAAGGGCTCTTGTAGAGTTTCAACGCTCGTCAAATGGCAAGCAACTAGGAGACCCGCCAAGGGAAGGAAGAGAATTGTGGATGTAGCAACTGACGCAGCCGGAGAAGACTTGGCAAAGAGAGGAAAGGGAGACGTCTTGCGAATTCTTCTTGGGTCAGATTGTTTTGATACCGTGAAGCAGAAGCTGACGAAGATGGGAGAACAGCTGACTGCTATAGAAGATATGGCGAGGAGTACGGATTTTACCTGGGTCATGTACAAGGGGGTACCCTTTACATGAGTCTGGACCCATGGATTCAACTCCGTATCTCAAAATATGTGCCATAACTCAAGGGCGCTGAGATGTAATATTTTTCTTCCCACCTTCCAAATAATGCCATATGTCTGATACGTGCGTTTCTTTAGCTCTGCTGCTGGGATATCAAGTCAGGATACTCTGCATGGTAGTTGAACACGCGGTTACTCTTTCACGTATACTTCACGAATACACCAAGATGATACCGACAGATTACTATTTCTGTTAGTCAACTGACCATCCTTATTTGGAAATTCGGGTGTCATCAATGAATTCATCTTATGGTATATTGGTTCAACAAGCGGACTTTGCGGTAAATCCGACCAACAAGACTCAATTTTCCCTATATCCGAAGCATGAAACATCGCGAATTTACCATCGTTTGCTTCCTATATTGTACGATGGCGGGGCCGTGATATGCATATATTCTCATGCTCGGCTAGTAACTGATATGATTGGTTGCTCTCTATACCAGACGCTAGATCTCCTCAACAGCCTGACGATATATGCTCTCCCCGATGCTCCATAATGTGATAGAATGTGATAGAAACAGTGGCCCTGGCCCATGCAGCAAGCCAATGCCGGCTCGATCTTGCCGAGGCGGTGTCAAGGCTAAGGAGACATTTCTCACGCTAACATGCTTTTGTCTCGTATTCCCAATTCGGCACACGACAGTTGCTGCTAAAGTATGTAGCGGTTACAAGAACCGTACTGTGTTTATACTTGGCTTACTGTGGTATTGCATATTAGGGATACGATTCGAAGTATACCAGATTAGGCAATGTGGAATGCTCTCGTATGTCCAAAAGACATACGATGTTTGGGAGGAGACTATAGCTAAAGAATAGATATAAGCGAAGGCGTGCGCGTGCCCATGATGAATGCCAGAAGCCTCTCGTAAAGTATCAAGCAACAAACAGACAGAATATCTCGAAGCATTCAATACAAATTCTCTATCACAACACATTCAAACTTTAACAGTCGCTACCATGGGAAAGGCAAACAATCTACCCGGCGCTGCGCCTCCGCCCAAGAGCTTGCTTGCCTACCATCGCCAGCTAGCTCCTTCAGCTGCTGTCAAAGTTAGTCCTCTCTGCCTAGGAGGCATGGGATTTGGAACAGCTTGGGAAGGCAGCATGGGCAGTTGTGACAAGAAGACGTCCTTTGAATTGATGGACTATTTCTACAGCCAGGGAGGCACCTTTATCGATACGTGCGTTGCTGCCCAATTAACCCAAATATCAGCAGATACAGTACTAATCTTGAGTCGTGTCAGTGCGGGCAATTACCAGAACGGAGAATCCGAAGAGATCATTGGCGAGTGGATGGCAACCCGAGGCAATCGAGAAGAGATGATCGTGGCCACAAAGTACACATCCGCTTGGCGCTTGGCTGAAGAAGATACAAAGATTCAGTCAAACTACGGTGGAAATAACAAAAAGTCTTTGGCGGTATCCATCGAGACTAGTCTCAAGAGACTGCAGACATCGTATATTGATCTGGTCAGTGTCCATCTTTTATAGCAGGCGTATCCTTCGTTCATGGATAGAATAGCTAATGTCAACGTTCAACAGTACTATGTCCATACATGGGATTTTACCACAAGCATTACAGAGCTGATGCACTCCCTGCACAATCTCGTTGTTGCCGGCAAAGTTCTCTATCTTGGCATCTCCAACACTCCTGCATGGGTCGTCGCCAAAGCCAACGAGTACGCCCGCCAGAAGGGATTAACTCAATTCTCTGTCTACCAGGGCCATTGGAGTGCGGCTGAGCGAGACATCGAGCGTGATGTTGTCCCCATGTGTCTTGATGAAGGCATTGCCCTCGCTCCCTACGGCGTCTTGGGCATGGGTTACTTCCGCACTTCAGCCCAGCGTGCGGCTGAGAAGGAAGAGGAGAGAGATGGACGCAAGGTCCCTTTCGTCGACAAGCCTCAGAAGACTGCCATGGCTGATGCGCTAGAGAAGATTGCTGTGGCTCGTGGTACAACTATCACCAGCATCGCTTTGGCCTGGGCTCGATTAAAGGCACCGTACGTCTTCCCCATTGTGGGAGGTCGTAAGGTTGAACACCTCAAGTCCAACATTGAGGCGCTGGCAATTGATCTTACAGATGAAGAGAAGGAAGCCATTGAAAGTGCTGTGCCCTTCCACCCCGGATACCCTCAGGAAATATTGGGTGGTCCCAAGGGTGCTGTGTATCCGTCAGACTTATGGACCACGAAGAGAATGGGTAACTTTGACTGGGTATCGCCGCCACAGGTATGTCGATAAAAACTGAGGAAGACATCAGACGAGAAATACTAACAGCACTTATAGGCACCAAAGCCTCATCCTCTTTAAGGGTCTGGCGAGCATGTACTGAGAGGACTTCGCTTTAGCCAATCAACAGTAGACCTCTGCACTTACAGGCGTACTGCACACAGCAAAACACAATTAGATATAGGCTAAACTTACAATTGAATTCACCAACAGATTATTAGTCACCGAGTTTCTTCATCTTGCCGAGTTCATCCCACTACTCTAAAGTTGTCTTATAACTTGATGAATTGCAGCATCACAACGCCATCTTTGCCATACGAGCCTGTAAATGTATGCAACTAAACGAATAGTACTAAAGCGCTAATACACTGTGTTAGTTACTTCTGCTGACCACTTTTTGCCGTATTAGGGTATTTGGGGTCAGCGAGGAGCGAGCGAGCGAAAGCCGCGGGAAGCATATTTAGAGAGATCTTTAAGACAATCTCTCAAAGTTCCTTTTCCGCAAATCATCTACTCTCAGAAGCAATTCCATATAATTACTCATAGCAATGCCTCCTGACGGAAATTTCGGCGTTTTCGCAATCTCCAAGACGGGCGAGAGCCAAATACTTGCAGCTCCACGAGTGGATGATCTTGGTCGAGAACCACGGCAACGGAAACGACACGCAAAGTCTCGCGCTGGATGCTTGTCATGCAAATCTTCTAGAGTCAAGGTACGACTAAGAATATGCCAATCTCAACTAATACTTCTACAATGACGGATTGGGAAGAAGATGGACATGCCTCTGATGAGTCTGCAGTGTGATGAGATTCGACCTGCCTGCGCGAGATGCGCTGCTAGGAATATACCTTGCCAATATGAGTTCAGCATCATGTCTATGTTGCCAAAATTCTCAAGACAACAACTCCATCATCAGAGATTCGGGGCGGGCTCCGTTCCCAAGTCACTCGGGCTCGGTCTCGATCTGCCCAGTCTACGGCTTATGCATCACTTTGATCACTACACATCGCCAACCTTAGCCTTCGGTAGTTTAGTATGGAGAGATGGAGTGCTTCCTGTGGCATTGAATGTTTGTTATTAAGCTGCGAAAGCCCTTTTTACGATCCAATAGTACTGACGCTGTCTAGAATGAAGTTGTCATGCACGCCGTCCTGATGATCTCGGCAGCTCACCAGCGAAGTCTTTCGCCCCACAACGCTGAACATAACAAGTCAATGTCATACCATCTGGATCTTACCCTCTCTGGGTTCAGAGAACTTTTATCGCAAGGCACGGATGGTTTCAATCATGACATTATTATCGCTTGTGCTATGCTTCTCGTGCACTATGCTTGGTCCATGCCGTTCTTTGCATATGAAGATGACAAGATCGACATGACCAGTGAGCCCGATAGACTGCTCAAGTTTGCAGCTGGTCTCAAAACGGTCATGAAGACCATGAAGGAAGACAAGAGGTACACAAACGGCATCTTCAAGGCCCCCATGTCCTATAACAGCATCGACCAGTTTCGACAATTTGAAGAATCGCTGGCAGAGACCTTTGTCTTTGACTATATCTTTTTCAGTGCGCGAACTATGCCTTTGACCAACTATGATGGATGCTGTATAGAAGGTCAAGACTTCAACGCCTGCGATCGACTGACGCCGCTTCTCAGAACCATGGATGCCGTATCCAAGGGCCGAGTCATTCACCATTTGATACCGCAGATACAGGTGTATACTCTCTTCTGGCCTGCCAAAGCATCCAAAGATTTTGAAGAAGACGTGGCGGATAACAAGACTGAGGCTCTTGTCATCATGCTCTGCTTTTATGCCACTGCTTGGCGGCTTCTGTCAGAGGATGTTTGGTGGGCTAAATCTCGCACAAAGGTCATGTGTGAGTCTATCTATCAATATTTGGATAATAATAAAGATCCAATATGGGAGGGAGATATTGAGAATGTTCGCCGCTATTTTGGATTCGCACAGAATAGCGCTGGCAAGTGGGTAATCGGAAGTCCGGGATCTCGTTTTGCTGAGATATGAATGAATGGGGAACTTGGTTGTCAAATAGCTTTAAACGGAAGAGAAATATCTAGATCCTTCAATTGGATAATATTAATTGAACATGCGTACTTTAACAGATCTTGCCCGAGCAGAATTCCGCGAGGAACTAACGAGTCAGTAGAGGCAAAAACAAAAAATAATGCGACCACGCCAGGAGTCGAACCTGGAATCTCTAGAGAAGGTGATTGCAACCGAAATCTAGCGCCTTAGCCATTAGGCCACGCGGCCAACTGAACATGTATTGGTTGGATGAAATTGAAGTCTATAGAGTAAGTCGACAATGCAAGCATCATCCAGCCGCCATGCGATACAGAAGCAGCTGAGATGCTATCACGAAGGCAATCAACTTGTCGCTCTGACAATTTATCTGTACTTTGTCAGAGGTGGTATTGTTGTACTTCGGTTCAGTTCTCGGGTTGGTACAAAAAAGAGGCCGGAGATAAAACCGTCGTCGATTGCCCGATCCGGTATTGACGGTTACAGGAAGTTGTAGATCCTGCGGCTGTAGCTTTGTTAAAAATCTTCCTTAGTTTCATGGGATGAGGAGACTCGATAATGGAATGCTTTGTGGTGATTAAAAAAGATCTCATCATGTTTCTATTCTACATTCAGCTTCAGACGCACATGTTACATACAATACATACACCATCAACACCGGCAGATACTAAAATTACAAGTATAAATATATCCAAACATCACCAAAAGAAGAAGTATACATCGAAAAAAATTATTCCCTTGTCTATTTCAGTTGTCATCCTTGACTCATAGATTCATGTCCAGTAGACGTTTCTCAATGGTCCTCTACATTCTCATCTCTCCCCGGATACATGATATCTTGAACAACAACTGCTCGGGCGTGGTTGTACAAGACAAAGATGAATATGACGAGCATGCAGACACTCATTCCTGTTGTGACCCACTGAAAGCTTGCGCTTATCAGCTCCTTGGCGATAGAGATTGTCGCCAGCGTAAAGCCTGTGTTGGGAAACACCATAGCCCACCAGCCAAGGTGAAAGTATTTGGGGGGTGACGAAACCACAGCAACGACGGCAATGCCAAACCACCAAAAGCTAAGGGCCCAGAGAGAGATCGCTACTAGAACGGCCACTACCTTGATGACACTCTTGTCAATGGCCAGCTCTTCAACGCTGTCTGGGACACCATTCGCCATGCCGATTAAGGCCAAGGCAGTGAAAGATGGTGGACCAACACACATGAAAAGGCCAGGTCGGTGCTCTCGGTTAGGAAGACCAGATTGGATCAACCTTCCAATCATATGGGCGTACATTAATACGGCCACTGACATTCCAAGGCCTTGGCACGTAAGTCCAGCAACTAGAATCGGCATGGCTGCGATTTCAGGCTGCGTTGCCGCAATGACGGATGCAATCGTTCCCGAGAGCATGATGGGAAAGATTGGCAAGATCAAGGTCGGCATAAAGTTCTGCAAGCTGAGGTGATGAGCCGCAAAGACGTAACTGTATTGGCCGATGGCCAGCACTGATGTCAAAGCGACATACACCCAAAAAGCAGCTTGTATGACCCATTCTAGTACGACGTGATCATCTGGTATGGCGTATCGTTGTGTACTTGTAATGATTGTGGCGATGGAGAGAAAAAAGGTTGGGAAGAAAAAACCTTCCCTTGGGTGGGTAAGTGACCGAACCAGCTCACCGGTGTGTAGTAAGAAGCGAGCAGTCATAGTCATTGTGATGAGTGAAAATATTATGATGTTGATGATGTAAACGACTAAGCCCACAGTCTTCAGACCAGTGAACTGATTGGGTTGTGCGAATATGAGCAAGGAGAGACCACCAGTGCTCATGGGGAAAGTATACCAAGCCCAGGTGAAGTGTTGAAGTCTCTGTCGAATAGGTAGTTTCGGCCGGTTCGGGTCATAGATGTCAATGGTTTGAGATAAGTGTTTTTTCTCGCTGACTGTATGTTCCTCGTCATCGGGGACGGGAGTGTTCGTTCGTGTGACATCGCCAGAGAAGGATCGTGTGTGGTTACTGAAGCTGGATTCAAGTCGCCCACCCTCAACATCGTCGTTGTCAGAAGGAACGAATTGTCTTGAGAGTTCCCGTCCGTTTGGTTCATATATCTCAGGAGTGGGCAAGCTATCCCAGGCTTGAGAGGGCGATAGATGAGCCATGCTGGGTAGCGTAGTGCAAGTATGAGGTTAGACAAAGACCGAAAGGGTAGGACTCGCTAAAAAAGATGTCTAGAATAATAGAAACTTCTGTCTGCCAGGCCTCGAATATGTTGGACACCTTCATATCTAAGTACTCGAATCACTCCAGCCCGGCTCCGTTTGCTTTGGCCCAGGGACGAAACCCAAGCCCCCGGTGACTCCCTGATAGTGCCCCATAGACCATATGGCTGCGCACAAAAAGCTGACGCAACAAGCGTGAGGCCAAGAGGTCGCAATCAAGTTTATCCTCTACCAAGAATGTCTCATTTCGATAAGTTTGCTGGCGGCAACAAGCTACATCGGCTATTCCGCTGGAGCTCTGCCATGTATCAAGTATCGCGACCCATGTAAGTCGGGGCTTCGCAGACCCGGGCCTGGTGCCGGCACTTGCGCCGCCCTTAAAAGCCGATCCCACTAATCGGCAGCAGAGTAGGAGATGGTATGTTGGGTATCAATTCCATTAGCGAGACGGCCTGCTAGGAGACTTTCAGGGGTTGTGTGATCTGCAAGGCAGAACTGGTATCCGTACTCTGCATCAACAACGAGTTGGACATCCGCAAACCCCTTTGCCACCCTGTCATGGACCGGACAGGGATTTCTAACGTTGATAACGGACCAACGAAATGGTAAAACTGCACGTATCCGTACCCTATCATGGTTCTTCAGCGTGCTGGAGCCGGGGTCTACTCCAGTAAATTCCATCTGCGGTGAGGCTAATTGCTTTGACAGGTATGGTTTGATTCAATGTGGTCCCATTATTGGGCATCTGCGCCAAGACATGACATTTTACCCAATATCCATGAACAACGCAAGTCAAAGCGCAAAATCTATAGCCACCCTAGGTCTTGTAACGCAAACTCGTCGATCCATGGAGCAATCTAGTCATACGTGAAATATCCACATTATAAACTTGGCAGTTAGAAATTGCGACGCGTTTTAGAACAATTATGCTTGAGAGAAACTCTCGAACCGTAGCACTGGGGTAGTGGGGGCAAATGGTGAGCCCTGGCATTATAAGCGGAAGCCTGCAGATTCTCGGTCGGCCGAGGACACATGCATCGGCAATGCCAAACAATGAACTGTTTGCAGCTCGTAAGAATGGCCACTTAGAGAGAAAGATTCTGCCTGCTCTACTTGTGTGTATGTAATTGGCAGCCGTCTCTTGGCAAGCCGGGATCCCGGGAACTCGAACTGAACTGCGGAGCTGTAATGAAACTCGAGTCCGAGTCCACGGATAATCCGGGAATATACAAACAAAGCAAGTATGTACTTTTTCATGATTGAATTTACTATCGTCGTGCAGCTTATAGATCCAATGTCTTGGTTGCGCTCAGGACATGAGGCTGTAAGGGTGCAGCTGAGACAGATTGCTCGTAAAAACGAGAAGATCCGAGGTAGTTTTGTAAGTGCAGTCAAGGGTCTTGAGTCAAGCATATTGTTGGAAGCAGCTTTTACTCCCAGTTAGCGCGCGATAGAATGAGACAATCGACCAAACACTGCCTCTTTGCATTGCCCACTCAATTCGACTAGGTATTATGAATGTGAGACCAGCAACTGATGCGCTTCTGTCCAGTCATTTTGTGTCTACGGCATGTTTAGCTCGGCAGTTGACAACCCTGCTGTATATCCCGAGGAATCAACCTTGCATTTACTGCCGGATAAAGTTAAGAAATAGCATAGTTGAAACGCAGAGCGCCTCGCAGTCCAGCGATTCTGCCATTGTTTCATCCAAAAATAGACGACGGACGTCTAGAGATCTGACGCGGCTTGGGCTTGGCAACTCTAATTTCGATGTACGGATCTGCATAGGCTATCTCGACTTAGTGCTGTCGTATAAAAGTCTTATCGCCAAGCGACTCTGCTCAGCCTCTGCAGAATTACGCATCACCATACCAACGGAAAGGGGGTGGTTGATATGTGACGAGCATTTGTATCATTGCCCTTGTCCATGTGTGCAGTGGAGCAAATCTTGATAACGAACGTGGGAAATTAGGTAAAACATTCAAGAGTTTGACTTTAGTTTCGATTCCTTTTTTTTTTTTTTTTGATCTCATCCTCTCTGCCAACACCTCTTGCATACACTTGCTATATATAGAAGGCACCTTTAATGGTATAGAAAGAGTTCTATTTTCGATGAGTGGCGTAAGAAGTGTTTCTATCCTACAACAGGATCTCGACATATCTATCTGATACGTCTTCGACATCAATATTGTATCGTCTACATTAATCGCAACGCTGATCATAGCCATCATATCATCATATACGCCAACTTCCTAAGTGCTCATCTCATACTTGCTTCTCGCCCTCAGCTTCTCCCCATACGCCCTAAAGAACCAAGGAATCGGTGCCATCCCCAATGTCACAAAGCCCAGAATGCTCGTAGCCCATCCCGCCCCAAAGTTCTCGTACATTTGTAACGCAAAGAGAGGAAACACAGCAGACAGCAAGTAACGGGTGAACATCATGGATCCTGATGCGGACGCTCCATATAGTGGACCATACGCATCCAGCATGAAGAGATTGGCGCCCGCATAGACGAGAAGAGATGACAGCATAACAAGACCTTGGAAAATGATTGGCACAATCCAGTGCACGTGGTAATGCACCGTCCAGCCAACAATGAAGAGACAGATTGGCAGCATAATGCTTCCAATCAGTGCCGACATGAGACGATTCTCCGAAGGCAGTGGCTCATCGTCATCATGATGAAGCTGCCACTCTGTCAAACGCTTTTGGTAAGAGAAGAGATCGATCAGAATCAGGGGCGCTGCTGCAAGAGCTGTGCCGCACATCAACCCCAAATACGACAACGGCTCACTCTCCGCCGACCACCCATAGTAGTGCCTGAATATCCACGGCACAGACACGACAAACGTGTACAAAAGACCAAACAAGAAGCCGTTATACACGCTTACTAGTGTGACAATTGGCTCCGTAAATAACATGTGCAGAGGCCGCTGGATCAGAGTCGTGAAGAAGTATCTAAACGCTCGCCCCGGTGACGTTCTCTGAGATGCCGAGTCACGCAATCCTAGACGCGTAGCCCGTCGTTTGAGAATCACCTTCTTGTACGTCTCGCGAGTGAAGCACACAGGGATGTAAAACGCAACCGTAATGAAGATGGAGATCCACTGCGTCCATTGCCACGGCTTGACAAGCAGGACAAACCCTCCAATCAAGGGCCCAAAAGCAGCACCAAACGACGGCACAGCATAGTAACCCCCCAGACTGACACCCCGATACCGCGGCGGCGTAAAGTCGAGCAGCGTGGCCGGCGCATTGTTGATCAGGGGTGAGGCAAACACGCCAGCAAAGAAGCGGCAGGCCGTTAACCCAGCTATTGAGCGACTGAAACCGGCTCCGAGCATGAACAGCACAAAGACTGGGGTCGAGAGCATGAAGACAGATTTACGGCCGTATGTCTCTGAAAGTGGTGCGCCGACCATGGGCCCAAAGGCAAGCCCCAGATTGTACAGCGAAAGGGGCAGGACAGCGACAATGCGGCTGCAGTGGAGGGACGAAGCGACTGCGTCTTGTGCGGGCGCATACATTGATCCAGCCACGGTTCCAATCATGGCCAGCATGGTGATGGCAATGGTGCTGAAGATGCGTAAAGCGGCTGAGAAGTTGCGAGGGTTGTCTGGGTCATCGGGGCCGGACCAGTCGTAGGCAGCGTTGATGGTAGGGGGTAGGACGATGTTAGGCTCTTCATACAGATCCTGCTCCTGACGCTGGCCCTTTTTCTCATTTTGTCGATAGTCATCCGCTGAATTTGGTGTATCGTCAATGGGTACTTGCGACATCGTTTCGTCTCGTGGATCATGGGACGGCGGTGAGCGATAAATCGTGTCCTCCATATTGTAGGTCGATTGCCTTAAGCCACCTCTTATCAATCTGGGGCAACCGCTGTAGAATCTCTCATCGGTTTCGTAACGACACTCTGGAACTCATATCCGACCCAGTATATGATTTTCCCCCCTCACTTTGTCCCGCAATATGTTCTTTCTTTGAGCGCATACCATACCAAACCATACAACCGCCCAACGCACATGCACTCGATGACGAAGAGTAATACAGCGATGAGTGGGAAAAAAGAAAAGGTTCTTATAAATAAAGAGAGAAAACGGGAGGGATCTGCGTCCTTTTGCATTAGCAACCAGAATACAGAAACAGGGCTCTTACCACGCCGATAAATCATCGGGATCAAGTACCGAATTCCCGGCGCAAAATCGTCAACTCTCCGCATCCGGCTTCGGCGCCCCAGAAAATTAACCCCGGACTCTGACAACTCTGCCTAAACCAGTCAAATTAGCCGTGATTTTCTTTTCTTTTCGACTTGTCGCAAAGCCAAATCGCTGTTTACGTAAATGAATGCCAACTTGCAAAGATGGAACATGTAAAGTCATAGATGAGGTTTATGGTATGGAGAGAGAAGAGGAATTTTTGAAATGATTCATTATATATATATTAGGTATCATATATTGCTACACTTATTTTTGGTATCATATCCCAGACCCTGCTAGAAAGCATCACACATATCTGTACGTCAAAAGAAAAAGAGAAATTTAAGGCTCTTCGTCGGCCTCCTTGCCCAGACCAGGTTGGTTCTGGCCAATGAACTCGGACTTCTTGAGCATGTTCCACTTGTCCTCGTCGGAGTCGAGGTGTCGGAAGCAGAACCAGAAGGCAGCACCACCAACGAAGGCAATGCAGGCGACAGCGGTGTAGTTCCAGACCAGCAGAGGGTCATCGGACAGAGGAGTGAAGGCCTCGCCAATAGCGGCAGAGATGGCGCTCATGAACAGGTTGACAGACATGACGAGAGACTTCATGTTCTCGGGGGCTTTGGAGTAGGCATACTCGTAGGAGGTGACGTTGGCGAAGATTTCGGCGAAACCAATCAGGATGTAGGGCAAGCACTGGGCCCAGACATTGATAGGAGCAGGAGGGCAGAGCTCCTCTTCGCCGTCGACGATGATGGTGCCGTTGGCGTGATCACCGCAAGGGCTCATCTTGTAGATGTAGTGCTGCATGACGGCAGAGGCAACCATGGAAAGAGAGGCAATGAAGAAACCAGTGGTCATACGCTTGATGGGGGTGAAAGCAACGCCGATCTTGCGGAGACCAGGGTACAGGAGGTGGTCGATGAGGGGAATCATGATGACAATGGAGATGGGGTTCAGGTTCTGGATAATGTCGTTGGGGACACCGTGCAGCTCCATGGTACCAGCTTGGATGGTCAGGTTACCAGTCATCTGGTTGTAGGCCAGGAAGAAGACGGGCAGGAAGAGGAAGACCTTGCAGGCCATGAGACCACGGCGGACCTCATCAACCCAGGCATCGTCGTAGGTCATCCACTTGGGTCGGTCAGAGATGGCGATGCGAGAGGGGCGAACAACATCCCAGTCGATCTTGAAAAAGCCCTTTGACCTCTTGCGGGCATAGAAGAACATCTGCATGAACTTCTGGAGCAGGGAGCCGGTAGGAGGCTGCAGGCGGTAGTTCTTCTTCTGGCTCCACAGGACGACGGGGGCGAGGAGGAACATGCCGGTAGGGATGAGGAAAGCAACCCAGAAACCGACGTACTTCTCGACGTAGACCATGGCAATCTGACCGGCAAGAGATCCGATGTTGATGGCAAAGTAGAAGTAGAGGAAGATACGGGTGTTGGTGACAGCAGGGTCGATGATGACCTTCTCGCCAGAGGCAAGGGTCTCGACGCGCATGCGTCTATCTTCGTTCTGATCGGCAAGGAGGGGAGAGACGTTGGCCTTGAAGAAACCAGTACCAACGCAGAGGCAGATGAGACCAATGATGAAGGCGGCGAAAGCGCTGTCCTTCTTCACGATAACACCAGGGGCGGCAGAGGCGACGAGAATAACGTGGGCAATGGTAGAGATACCAATGGCAAGGTGAAGAGTCCAGAAACGACCCATGCGAGCATCAGCAATCCAGGCACTGTTTGTGACGTGTAAGTAACCCAACATTTGCACAGCAGAGCAGAGAAGAGTCAAAAGCTTACCCGACGAGAGGCATGATGTAGGCGAAGAACTGGTTGAACAAGCTGATACCCTGAGCAGCCTTGGGACCCATTCCCAGGGCACCGGGGCGGCCATCAGGGGCGGAACCAGTGGTTGATCCCGGAGGAAGAGGGCGGTTCACAAAGTTTGTGTACAGGACGGAAGATCCGTAGTAGGAGAAACGCTCGCAAAGCTCAACGAAGGCAATGGTGTACATGCTCCACTTGATCTTTCCAGAGACACGGCGCAGAGTGCGCAGCTCTTCCTCGGTAGGGAAGTCATCGTAGTCCTCGTCGCCTCGGACGTCGATAGCGTGAGGGGTCTTGTCGTCAAAGCCAGCCGCGCGGTGGTCGGCCTCGGCAATGACATCAACGTCGAGGTTGGCGGCGTTGCTCATGGTGAAGGTAGGTTGAAGGGAACCTGGCGAGCTTCTAAGTGGCTCGAATTGACGACCCAGCAAATGAAGTGGGCAAGAGACGGATGGGCTTCACAGCACAAGGAGAAGGAAAGGGAAGCCATTGAGTGTGAGGCCAAAGGGTTCACTTATATAGAAAACCCGAGTCAATGGGGTTGAGACGATTAGCCGGCTGCGGAACAGGTACCCCAAACCATGCCATGTGCTGACCTGGCCTTTTTCGACCCCGTATCGTATCTTGCTCTCCTGGTGTGGAGGCGAAAACGAGGCTTGCGAGGTTAACCTTGTTGCTAGTGTTAGTTGCTCCCGCACCACAGGCAACACGCCAAACACACCACATCAACGCCGGTCGATATGCTCTCGGGCCAAGACTAGCAGCCGCCGGAGGGCGATACCACTTCAGGCGTGGCCGGTGGCAACTAAACAAAAGATCCCGGACCAATGCCGGGGCCACCAGGCAAGAAAGGTCCAAGTGGAGGTGGCGAGACGCCAGATTGATAGTGAAGAGGTGTGGGATTTACACGAGCTAATGCGGAGCGCATGGCATGGCGAATTGCCCGGATTGATACTTGTCGATTGGGGCCACTGACCGCCAGCATCGCCATGATTCCCTCTCGTCTCGCCAAGGATGCTTGCACCCTTACTGTCTGACTGTGTCCCCCACAATGTAACGACGCCTGCAACCCAACGCTGTCCCCTCGGTTAGTTTAGACTCACATGCCGTTGTTGGTTCCACGGCTGATCCTGATCGAGGCTGTGTGGCCTCGTCCTGTCCGAGGCCCCAGCCTAGATCTCTGCTACACGCAGGAACAGGCGAGGCAAAGGCGATGCATCAATGCCGGCAAGGCTCTCTCGCTCATGCTCCCAAAACGACCCGGCGAGTTGGCGCCAGACTAGCTGCCTAGCACCAGTTCCAGGTTCGTCGACGCAGAGAAAAGCAATGGATCTCCTTGGGGGAAGCACACGACAAGCCATGTGATGGCGGCGGGGCAGCGACAGATAGCCTGCTTGGCATCTAAGCGATGACACAGATATTGAGCCTGGCGAATAATCGCCATCTTATTTCTTGGCTGATGTCGCCGAGATCGATTACCTGCGAGTCTTCTGAAAAACAAGCATCCGCAAGCGTTGTGACCCCCAGCATGGATTCGGGACGCATGCGATCGCCATGTTTGCTGAGCCAACCCGTACTCGTATGGTTGCATGCTGCAGACTTTTTTTTTTCCGTGTAACCAAAACCTTAAACTTGTTATGCTTTTTTTCTTCTTTCTTTTCGGCCGGGTCCGGCAATGGCAAAAACACCACGGGAAATTCGCCGTAAGCATGGCCAGGATGGGCCCCTAGGCTGCTCCGGGCATGGTGAGCGAACGGCTTTCGACTCAATCATGCACAGGCGCCACTCTGCAAAAGTCCCTTGTCCCCATCCTCAGGATGCCGCGGCCAATGGCATCGCCGGTATTCTCTTTAAGCTTGCTGGCTGACAGGGTCGACATGCGACGCTCCACAGATACCGGAGGGTCCCCCGTCGCTTTCTAATTTCAAGCGTAAAGCTCAAATACCAAGGTTACTTTTAAGAACGGTGCGTTGCTCCATAAGAACATTCCAACGACTAATGGCAATGGCACACCGAGCCTCGACGGAATTACTCGTAATGTGTATTAGTCCATGTATCAGCATTCCAGCCCCCCATTGGTCTGGACTCCGGGAGGGCTCCGAAGCACGCAATCAGCGGCAGAGTCGAAAAAGGCGGCTAAGAGTCATTCGGCCGGGAAAGGAGAAGCAAAAAAAGAAACTTTGAATCAACCAACAATGCTGATGCTTTGCTAGTACTGGCTACGCTCTTTGTTCCTGGAACGCCTCAGCAGGAATTTGCCGTTGGTCTAAGCCCAAGAGCGGGTGGCGTGACGGAGTGCAGCCCAAAAGGGGAACCAATGCTGGCAATCTCATCCATTGGCTTTTTTGAGGGGGGCCAGGGCAACAGTGTGTGGTCAAAATAGCCGCTCCCAGCTGCGTGGCGGCCAGTCTAAGGATGCACGATGGGAAGCCATGTCCATGTGGCTTTCGCAAAAGTCCGCTGCCAAGGGCATTTGGCGATACATGTGGTTTAGTCTAAGAGCGCTACTGTGCTCATCGCGATCGACTCTTTGCAGCATCACCATCACCACTCGTGGCAGTGAGGAGAAGGGCAGACCGTCCCTTAGGCCTCTCCAATCCGATGGATGCAACCCTTTACCGACATCCCCGAGGCCCACCACCTAGTCATGACAAGTTTCTCGTTGCACATGTTTATCTCAAGAATCATACGGGGTTTTGTGGGGCGTTTGCCACTGAATTCAAAACTTCTCGTAATGGCACGCTTTGTGTCAATCTTGTGATGGGGATGAAAAGCAATCTGTTAGTCAAGATATTGGGGAATATCTGGGGAGAGACCGAGCTTCACCCAGTGTCCTGGATTTTGACGTCGAGTTGAGCCAAGAAATCTAGATTACCCCATACGGGGTAAAGTTCGTGTTTTCTTCAGCCAGTACCTGTCAGCATCAGTCATTGTGATGATGCTACGGATACAAGAACCCGTGTTCTCGTCGCAAACTCCTTCTGGCCTACAGGATGGTAAAAAAAGGCTATTTGGCTAGCGTACGGCGGCCAGAGACGGCTAACCATGGCATGTCGTTGAATTTGGGGTCTGAAAGGATTCCGCAGGTTGAGATCGAGACAAGGGGTCCGTTTTGGACACATTCAGCCGCACCCTCTACCTGAAAAGAGTCCATGTCATTTGGCTGTTACATGACATTGTCAGCTGTTACAGCCTGGTGGGCGCATCATCGTCCTGCCTTATCAAGGCCAGCCAGTTGCTCATTGGTGCTAGCCGGATGCTTTATCACTTGGCAAAGCCCGCCTTGACTCTCATACGAAGGAACTCATTAGCCATCTTAATTCAGTACGAGTACGGATGACCCGTTCCAAGCACTTGCATGTAACAGTTAATATCAGCCCGTTGACCACCACCTTTCCGAACGTGGCCATTACAGAAAGCCGCGCCAAGGGCCTCAAGCGTCTAAGTGGGGGGAGGCTGACCAGACCTCAGCTGCTTCTGGCCAAGTCGCTCGGCCATTTGTTGTCCTCTAAGAACGCCACGAATGGAAAGCTTCGATAACATTTCTAGGCATGTCCGGGGTGCACGAAGAAGCGGGGATAGCGCATTTTGCTTGGTTGGAATATCCGTACAATGTTGGATGGCGGAAAGGCAACGCCGTCTTTCTCTCTGAGGCGTCCCCGAGGACGAAGCCAACGAAAGGTGGCGGTTCGCCGAACATTCGAACTTTGCCCCATTGTCACCCTTTCCGATCTGACCAGTGAGAGGGCCGAGGCGCGAGCACACCTTTAACTCAGCTGAAAGTCTAACGGTAGTTGCGAGGGAAAATTCTGCTCGTGGCTGGAGCCACCTTGTTAATTGTTGTCTCAGTCAACTAACGCCCGCGACAAGTCTTTGAAACCACTTCATCAGCTTGATAAAACCTCAAAACAACTACGCTTTCCCTTCTTCGATACCCATCTCCGTTAGCAATACGGTTGGCTCCACAGCTCACTTCTTGGCATTTGGAGGTGAGTCTTGGTAAAATGTGATGAATGCACGGCACCACTTCTTCACGACATTAGCGTCTTGGAATACCACATGAGCATAACGCGAGAAGGAGCATGAAATTTGGCTCGGAGATGTCATTTGATATGCGCAATGCGAGCTTGAAACAGCCAACAGTTGCCGAAGGATTGACATTGCAGGCGATGCGTCTGGCAAATTTCCAGAATCCAACACCAAGTGACGTTGACTTTATCGAGCAATGCAGCTACCACTGCCGAGTTGCCTTTTCTGAATCACCCACCAAATGAGGCAGCATGGGTGACATTCTGCACTCCTTTTCAGCTGCATCTTCGGCGGACTTTAGTACGAAAAGCCGACACCGTTTCTCTGGCTGGTGTTTAATCCCGAGAGAAACCACAACTCCGGTCATTGTCGGACTTGATCCGGCAGCCTTTGCAGAAGCCCAATACCAGTACGGAGTAGTACTTCGGACTTCATAAAATATTCCATGTTGACCACATAATCCAGCTCCTAGAGACAGTCCTTCCCCGCCGTCTGTGGAGCGACAGACAAGAACCGCGCCTTTACTCCAGTCATCATTGACAGGAAGTATGACGGCTGCCCAATTTCCGGCGGTGTTGCCACCTCCACATCGAATCGTTCGAATAGGGCTGATACGACTTTATATACGACCATTTCGGCCAAGTTCTTCCCCGGACAAGTCCTCGGTCCGCCGCCCCAGTTGAGACTGTATCGGTCCATGAGGCGAATGTCAAAGATCTCGCCACCGAGCCAGCGGTCCGGATTGTAGGCATCTGGATCTGGTCCTATCACGACGTTTGCATTTCGATGCAACGCCACGGGGTTGCACCCGACTGTCGTGCCTCCCGGGATGAAGTAGCCGTGAATATGTGAGCCCATATCAGGAACACGGCGAGGAAGCGACATGCTCAGGACCGGGTGGAGGCGCATAGCCTCTCTTATTGCTGCACGCGTATATTGCAGCTGGTTTGTACCTACATATGACAAAGAATCCACGGCATCCCGTATCTCTTGCTTTACTCTCTTCTGCACGCCGTCATTTGTGCCAATCATGGTGAAAATTGATGTCAAAGTCGATGCCATTGTCTCATGTCCCGCTCCAAAATTGGTCACGGCCATTTTCCTGAGATAGCTCTCGGTGAAATCTGGCTTGTCTTTATGAAGTTGGATGAGATCCGCCAGCAGATCTGCTCGGTTATCTTTAGGGGCATTTGGTTTCAATGTAGACTTGATTCTTCGAGAGATTCGCTTCCCCACATCCTAGTCTCCAAGTAAGTAAGAGTCTATTGAGGGGAGGCTCAGTGGTGTAACAACTCACAGGAAAGAAGGACCTGAAGTTGGGCGTAGCAACGTACTTCAGGTCCCAGACATCCCTGAATATCCACTCAAAGAGATTCGACCGCATTGTCAATTTGGTCAGAGTTGGGAAAAGACCCATGACGCTCTTCCTTCTCCAGCCAAGGTAACTATGGGCGCTGGATCCCCAGTCTGTTCCCGCTTTGAGCAACCCTGGGGACCACGAGATGACTGAAGCTCCAAGACACTCCACGGCGATGATGTGCATCCACTCCTTCAAGTCTATCTCAGCACCATCGAGGGTTTCCAGTCGGGCAATCGCCTGCTTGATAACATCGTCGACTGCTGCTTCGAACTTGGCCACATTAGCCGTTTGGTAAACTCGTCCAATCAGTCGTCTTTGAAGACGGTAGCGCTTCATGTCTCGCTCTGAAAGTAGATCCAAGCTATCGACAAAATGAGGTCGCAAGAAGCAATCGATCTTGGGCGTATTCAAGCTGGTTGCCACTATAGCTGCCCATTAGCACACGATTACCATCACATTCCGGCCCAACATACAATAAAAGTCCGTCTTTTCGAATCCCTTTGTGCTGCCTTTGAGAATCATCAGCCTCTAGATGTCAAAGTATAAGTAGCATCCAAACATCCTTTACGTACTGTAAATCTTGTCAAAGGCTTCTGGGCTGTTGAACCACAGTTCATTCGGGCCAACCCGCACAACTTCGCCATACTTCTGGTGCAGAGTCCGGCCCAGTTCAAACATCCGTCCATTTCGAGCGTGATATGCATGCCATATGTTGGAAACGGCAGCAAGCCTCGGACCAGGGGCTCGTGAAAGCGGGTGAAGAAAAAGCCTATAAAACACAATGGTTGAGATGCTCAAGAGCAGTAAACCAATGCCGTAACACAGAGCCCAGATGGAAGCCCATATCAACCCGGACCCCATTTCCCATCCATAGCACATTCAACTGATTAAAGAGCGAGACAATAGTCAGTCGAGATGTCCCATGGCTCGCCTGTCTGTTTTGTTTCTTTTGCAGGACTTATTTTTAGAGGCAAAGCTGTGGAAAGCTTCATCTTTAGGCCCAATTTTCTGCTGAGTAATCATTGTGGGCTAATTCGCCAGTTGAAATTTTGGTGATCGCTGCAGGGTAGGTGTTAGCGCCATTCATCACAACAATTCACTGGAATGGAGAATCGAAAAAAAGAAAGGGTATATTAATTTGAGGTGTAGTTGCTTTCAACGTTTACTTTGTGCTGGCTTGAAGCCGGCTGTGCCGTCCTTGAACCTTGTTGTTCGGGCCTTTTTGCATATATATTTTGAGTTTGGTCTTGAACCTTCATCAGTCATACTTTGTGGCCTGAATCTTCGAGGCTTGACATTGAATGTGGGTATTGTTCAAGGGTTATTGGAGCTTCTCAGGTAAAATATGACGAATAGCATTGAGTCCAGACTTACATAAATATTACAATTAACAAACAATTCCAGGAGCAGAGAATAATTCCTATCGCAAATCGACTTTAGAGCAATCGTCGCCCATTACAACTAAATACATGTAGCTACTTCACCACGATCACCGGAGTTGCAAAGAGTTGATGATCAATCTGTATGATAATATTAAAAAGTATCTATGTAAATCGTTGCAATGCTAAGTATGTGCATTTTTGGCATGCTTTTAATCTAAGAGAAATGAGTATCTCGACGAACAGCACTCCTTGAAAGTTTCTCTGGCGTCTTCCGTCATTTTATTCCGTCATTCCATCACTGAGAAGTTTCTTCCTTCTTCTTCTGTTTGCGTTCTTCCTTTGCCTTCTTCTCAGCCCTCCAAGGAATGCCCTTTACCATGATCAGCATCAATGGCAAGGCGCAGGCACCGTAAATGAGACCAAGCATAGTAAAGGTCCAGCCTACACCAATGGCGTTTATCAAGGGAACGATAGCCGCACTGGCTCCAGCCCCAACCAGGCACCGAGTAAAGTTGTTTGCAGCGGTCGCAGTGCCGGCCTTTCCAGGATGAATGTCGACAAGCAAGGTGTTGGACGTGTTGTTGAAGCCAATCATGCCCATGCCCATCAGACAGCTCAGGATGCAAGGAACAGAAACATGAACGACATAATTCATAGCCCACCCCCAACCGATCAGAGAGAGACCACTAACACCAAGCAACGGTAGTCCAATCTCCAGACGCACACGCTCAATGGGAAAGCCAGAAAGATCCTGCTGGCGGCTGCGGTCGAGAGGGATACCCAGCTTTTGGCAGTGTCGCTTATAGTTCCAGTTGATTCCAGGACCAACTATCAGAGCAGCGAGAATCGAGCCAAAGGCCAACGGCAAGTACATCAATCCCACTGTGATCTCGTCATATCCGTAGGAGTTTTTAAACAGAGTGGGCATTGCGGAGGCAATACAGTAAAACCCGGCAAAGATGAGACTGCTGGTACTAAGGAGTAATCCAGTCTCCTTCTCCAGCAACATGAGCAGAGAACCCAAAACATTGGGAGGCTTGAATTTGAACGAGTTTTCTGCAGGAGGAGCTTTACGACCCTTGTTTCGATGTGATGTCAGGATCTGCCACCCTGATCTGTACAGAGGTGGTGGGTAGATTGAACCGTCGCCGACAATGTGACGGCATGTCTCTGGCAAAAACATGAAAATGAGGACAACCGTCACTCCAGCCATTATGGTCAAGAACCAGAATATGGATCTCCAGCCAAGCGTCTGAGCCAAGGCACCTCCGATAATGGGACCAAGGGCTGGGGCGAGAACTACAGGCACAACAGTGAAGCCGACATATTGGCCTCGCTCAGCAGATGTAATGACATCGGCCACAACAGCCATACATAGCGCTACAGTGGTGCTTGAACCTGCTGACTGAAGACATCTGAGACCGAGAATGGCACCATAGCTCGGAGCTAGAGCAAGACCAATGTTGGCGCCAATGTAGATCACGAAGCAGACGATGTATGCCGGTCGCCTTCCACCACTGTCTGCCAGAGACCCGAGAAACATGGGGGTGATGCCCTGAAAGATCATATAAGTCGTAATGGTAAGGTTTATCTGGGTGCTTGAAACATCAAGCTCATCCGATAGCTGTGTCAATGCTGGCAAGTAGATCTGAGCTGATATAGGAGAGAAAAAGGCCGTCGAGGCGGCCCCAAGAGCCAACATTCGTTTCTGCCATGTCGTGAAGACGGAGTATGGAGGGGGAACCGTTTCCTCCACTGGCACGGGTTGTTTTTCTGGGTCGGCGATCTCAACTGAGAGTCGGTTCTTATCCGACTCTGAGGTGCTTGTCGTATCTTCTGGTGATCCCATGGCGCTTATACTGATGGTGTTGATCTCATCTCCTGCGAAGCTCTAAGAGTTGACAGTTGAAAGCTGGCAACTTATACTTGGTAAAGAAATCCAATGTCGGGGATAAGAATAGAGGAAGAAAAAAACGTGAATGCTTCTCCATTCTATCGGTCAGTATTCGGCAACTACGAGCCGTGAAGATGTCGCCGCGCTCGGTGCCGAGATCGGCAAAATCCAGCTGTTGGCCTGAATAGGCAGTATATCAAATGAAACGCTTTTCTACAGGTCATTTTGTGGTCCAAAGCACGACAGGAGGTTCCGCGTATCGGACGGCGCCTTTGCCATTGCCGAGAATAGATAATCGTGATGCCGATCGAGGAGGATGCAAGCCGTGTTTTAAACGACTATATGCACTTTCGTGATTTTGAAGCTATACCGTGATTCTAACAGCGGGCACTGCGCTGACCGGCTTCACAGTTCCGTTATTTGTTTCATATCATGTAAATGGAGCATTCTTATAAATCATATCAGGGCTTTGTATTGTATTATCAAGTCATCTTTCGTCTGAATTAATGTTGCCAAGTCGGCCTTTTTTTCCGTGTTGATGGAGATGTTCGACTCCACTAGCCGCGATCTCGATCCACCAAAGGAAGAGCTACAGAAAAAAGATACAAGGCGTCGGTACCTTCTAGCGCAGCGGCATGGAAAAACCACTGGTTCCGTGGATTTACAGCGATGTGTCCACTAAGCAGGCGCCTATTATGAACCTTGGTGGATGAATAGCTCCTCCAAGGGGGCATCACGGTATAAGCCTTGCATCTATAAATCTTCGGTTTCGTCAAGATGGTAAGTGAGAGATCAGGCTCATAATGACATATACGACTCTATTGTCTCTTACTTTTACTTACAAATTATCCAGAATGTTGCATACAACACAGTTCTGCGGCAGAGCAAGGCCATCCGCAGTGACCTCTCCAACCTCGAATCCAAGAGCCTCCCAACGCCCGCCGAGATGGGAAGCGTGTCCGTGTCCTTGACGTCCTTTTCAAAGTCCCTCGACGAATACCACAACCTTGCGCGCCAGGAGATTGTGCCCAAGAAGCAGGAGGAGGCATATGAGCGTGTCAAGAGGTTTCGCGATGAGCTGTCAGAGTTCCGTGGCAGCCTCGACGTGGTGAAGCGAACTAGGGAGGAGGCACAACACAACCATAACCGGTCGGAGCTGCTGGGAAGAAGACCATACAATGCTACGCCGGAGAATCCTTACGCCAATGCCGCCGGCACGACGACACATTCATCATTCCAGCCCCGACATACGAGCTCGAATAGTACTTCGCTGACGACCGGCGCTGGCGACGAGGTGCGCGAGGCCCACGCTTTCCGAGAACAAAACTTCTTTAGCAATACGAACCATGCCTTGGACGACTTTATCGCGCGCGGACAAGCCGTCCTGGGAGATTTGGGCCAGCAGCGCGAAACGCTGAAAAATACGCAGAAGCGCCTGTATGGCGTTGCCAACACACTGGGTGTGAGCGGCGACACGATCCGCATGGTCGAGCGCCGTGCCCGCGAGGACAAGTGGATATTTGTCGCGGGAGTCATTATCTTCTTCTTGTTTTGCTGGCTTGTTCTTCACTTTTTACGATGATGGGAGTTTGCATGCGGAGAGGCGCCCTGGCGTTAGGTATGGATATCAAGGAAGCAAAAAGGCCGTTCATAATTTCTTTGGAAGCTATCAAAAAGATGGTGCAATGTCATTCCCAAGCACACCCACTATCCGTCTTCCTCACCCTCGGTATTGCTCAGCGCTATCGTGAAGAGGACATCCTTTGTCGTTTGCACCTCGACGACCTTGGTTTCTGGGAGAACATGGTTGCTGGTGCTAACTCTGCCGCCCATTCGCGTTTCCCAGTCGGTGACGTCCCACTCCAGACCCTTGGTTGTGATGCGGCTCGGCTCCTGGAGCGGGATGATTCCAACGTGCTTGCCAAACACCTCCTCCTCACCATCCTCTTTGACCTGGATGCGATGAGTGCCCGCCTTTAGGAGAAAGGTCAAGCTGGACCCGGAGAGAAGGTAGATGCGGCCATCTGCATAGGCGGCATCGGGCTGGAAGAGGTAGAGGTGGTGGAGCTGACTGAGGCCCTGGTCGATACGGCCGCCAATACCACCTAGGGCGATGATGTCGGTTCCGGCGGGCTGCGTTTTGCGGATCCAGGTGATGGCCTTGCCAAAATCGGTGGTTTCTTGGTCGGTATCATGGATGATCTGAGCAGGGGTGTGCTGGGAGGTGTAGAAGTTGTGGACTGACGGCCTCAATGAATCGAGATCGCCAATGATGACTTGAAGGTTCGACTACAGATACATTGTTAGGCACAGTTCGTAATCACATCGCGATAGTTTCTCCAAGAATGAAAAGTTTAAGAAAGCAATGATGAAACAAGGCGTGATGATAGTTGAAGGATAACTCACAAATTTGCCCTGAAATGAAGAAAGCTCATGAAGACGATTGGCGCCTCCGTCAGCAGCTACGCGGAGAGATGCTGTGTGTCGAGGGTAAGTAAGCATTTTTTCTCTCGCATGGAGGGGCAGCATTTCGACATACAGTGTCTCCAAAGCTTGCGCAGGTTGCTGCTGTTCTTGAGCGGCTGGTTGAGCACCAGGAGGGCGAAAGGCTGAGGACTTGGCTGGTCCTGCAGAAACCTGTTAGGCTGCCACTCGAAGACCGAAGCCATCACGACGAAGAAGTTGCAGGTTGTTTTTTGTTTGTTTGCTTGGTGGCGGGGGGAAGTTGAGGGTCAGAGAGAAAAGGAACGTGAAGGGCGTCGAGAGCTGAGAATCAAACTCATGCGCATATGACGAAGAGGGGCGCTATTTATCAAGAGTTTTAAAAAAAAACCACCAGCCACTAATCTCGCTCCCCTCCAGATTCTGTTGGCAAAAAAGAAAAGGGAGTGCTTGAGCTCGCCCGTACGACCTGGGATTTCAGCTCGTAAAGGAGCTCCAGCTGTGATGTGAGCAATGGCCTCAGTCAAAGCTCACCACCTGCGACAGGCCCTGGCCGCTGCTCAGCACGGAATCCTGCAGGTACCAAGAAGGCTTGTTTCAAGCAAGCGAGTGCTTAGTCAGGAGCTGATGCAACTGGAATGTTGAGACAAATAGAAAAAAGAAAATCAAGAGCTGTTTGGATGGTGCGTTTAAGGAACAGCTGGCATCATCATTATTTTTCTTTTAATGTTCGTTTTTCTTGTTTTAACTTTGAATGCTACAGTTGGTACTAATCTTAATTCGTTGCATTATCGAGGCCCTGCATAAGATACCTGGGCTTGCAGATCCTCGGATATCACATGAGCGCAAACAAAGTACCTGCAGCCTCCAGGTATCAGCCCAGGTCGGGCAATTGATCGCCTTGCTGTTTGCGGCCTGCAATGCGCTCAGCTCAGACCATCTAATGCTACTGTATTGTGGTCATTGCGGCAATACATTCAGTGCATTGATTCAATTAGCATGGAGCTGGCTGGCAATGGCCCACTACGGCAACATCCCTGGATAATCCTCGGCCAAACATTTTTTTCGCACAGGCGCAAGCGCATGCACTTTCTTGGCCCGGAGTTGGAGATGGGCTCGGTTCGCTGACCAATCTGGCGATTTTGTCATGGAGCCGATCCAGCTCTTTTTTTTCCGCGATTACATATCCAGCCTGCGCAGGCATTGCTGCTGCTTTCCTTTGTAATCTTCCTCCTCTTCCCCTCATTGATATTTCAGCTTGTCCATCCGCATAATCACTTCGCCATAATGTATCGTGCAGCTCTGAGAACGGCCTCACGGCCTGCTGTTGGCGGTTTGCGCACTTCTCTGGTCCGGACGGCCCCCCGGCGATTTGCCTCAACGGCTCCCGCAGACAAGTCTCGGTCATGGAAGAGCTCTGCGGCTCGGTGGGGTTTGGCTGTTGCTGGTGTTTACTACTATAACACAAGCTCCGTTTTTGCAGACGAGGCTGAGGGTATGTCATGATATTCATCCCGCATGTAAGTGTCGGGGTGGTTTTGCTAATACTTGGAGCAGCTCACGCCCTCCCCATCCCTGCACCTTATACCGAGAACGAACTGCCTACTGTCGACGCCCTGATCGAGCAGAAGCGAAAGGAAGTCAGCCCTAAGCCTGTTGAGGCGGCTACCAAGAAGACAGAGACTCCCAAGACGGAGGCTGTCAAGACCGACGACAAGTCAGAAGCACCTGCTCAGAGTGCGGCCGGCTTTGGCGGACCCGAGGCTCTGGAAGAGGAGGCCAGCCAGGAGGGAGCTTTCAACCCGGAGACTGGAGAGATTAACTGGGACTGCCCTTGCCTGGGTGGCATGGCGCATGGCCCCTGTGGAGAGGAATTTAAGACTGCCTTTAGCTGCTTCGTGTACTCTACCGAGGAGCCCAAGGGCATGGACTGCATTGAAAAGTTCCAGTATGAGCAGCCTGGGTGATATATACCAAAACGAGAGACTTTGACTGACAATATTATAGGGGCATGCAAGAATGTTTCCGAAAGTACCCAGAGATCTACGGCTCTGAACTTGAAGAGGCCGACGCTGCTGAGGCCGAGGGCGGCGAGGAGGCGGCTGCTGCTGCTCCTGCTGCAGCGGTGGCAGCCCCCGAAGTCGCCGACGCTGCTGAGGCCATCGCAGAAGATCGACAACAACTTCGAGAGAACGGCCGTGTTGGGGGCCGTAACTCGGATGCCGCGGAGACGGACAACCTCCCTGGAGTCAAGCTGGTCAAGAGCTCACCTTCAAGTTTGACTGAGGAGGTCAAGGAACAGAAGAAGGAGAACTAAGGACGGACGATGAAATGAATAGAATAAAATAAAAGGCGGGGGAGAAGATGGACCGGAGAAAAAAGAAGGCAATCGATCCTATGGGATTGTCTTCAGTGTATTCTAAGCAGGCACCTTTGGTAAAGGGAGCCTGATGTATCCAACGCTGTATGAATGGGTGCGGAAAAAGGGTAATAGGACGGTAGACATTGTATAAACTAGGGGGTAATTTACGACATTCAACTTTGCATTCTGGACGGAAGCAGTCGAGCGCGATGTAACTCAGAACTGCGCAGTGAATCTTGGCACGAGGCCAAAGAATCAAGAGATAACGCCAAAATCATGCTAAATATCATGCACGTAAGGCTACTCCCTATGCTGAAGTCACTCTAAAGCACTTATACGAATACACTCATGCGAAAAGCCGCAATGACCAAAGTCCCAACGCCTTCTATCCCTCAAGCCAGATGCCAATTTCCGCTTCGCTCTCAATTTTGCCATGCCCCCTCATGCCGTTCCCCTCAAGCCACCGTACTCGTGCCGTTTTGCTGCAGTCCAGGATCGTAAAACTTGAGCATCAGATACTGCGGCTCGCCCAATCTCGATCCCTCGGCGACTTGTCTGAATCCTAGCGACTTGTACAGCTGCTGGCCTAGGGGAGACGATATGATCCATATGCCCGTCTTGTCTTGATCTGCTCGCTCCATTCCCCACCTCGTCATCATCTTGCCGATGCCAATGCCTCGATAATCGCCGTCCACTGAGATGGAGTTGAGAGCTGGAAAAGCACATGTACGGTTAGCATGTTGTTTCTCATATCGTAAACACCAAGCAAAAACTCACTCCACATCTTATGCCGGTTCTCTCCCTGAAACGCATCCTTGGACTTTTCAATCAACTCCATAACCTCGTCATTAGCATCCAACAACGCGCCCTTATCCAAGAACGGCGGCAATCTAGCCAACCTCAGCTCCATATCCTTTGCCTTTTCCTCCTCGCTCTTCCCCTCCTCCTCATTATCCCCAGACTCGTACTCGTCCCCTGCCGGCGCCGACCACTCTGCGCAACCCACGATGATCTCGCCCTCCTCAGGTGCCTCGGTGAGTACGACGAGGTAGTGCAGGTTCGGGTCCGCCAGCCCTTTGCGCATGCGCGAAATGTTCCACTCGAGCTGGTCCTGGGTGCCGGGCTTGGTGCGCAGGCGTTTGGGGAACATGGCCTTGTGCATGGGGCTGTCGAGGAAGGCGGCGACTTCGAGGGCGGCCATGGCGGGGACGTCTTCGTCGCGCGCGGGGCGGAGGCGGAGGGAGTGCATGATGGAGTTGAGGCGGGATTTTGATTTGTATTTTAACGGGAGCATAGGCGGGGGATATGATGAGAGAGAAAAGAAGGAAAATATGTGTGAGTGTGTGAGTGTGTTTGGTAGGTTGTGTTGAAGGGAAGTAGGCGGGCTTTTTGGTCTAGCTTTATATCAAGGGGGCTGTTCGGATGTTCGGCTTGGCTACGGATTGTCTGGTCGAATCTTTGCAGATTTCTTTCTCTTATTTTTCTCCTTGTTATTAAAATTATTTGCTGAATTTCTTTTTTCTTGTCTGAGGGTTGTTTCTATGGGGTATCGTGAGTTGACACTTGGTGTAGAGATGGGCGAAGGGAAACGCTGATGGGCTTCGTGAGATGATGACGATGACGTCACATATTCTGGCGGGCTTGGTGAGCATGTGAACGAGCTGTGCGGCGTGGGGGATGCACTGTCCCACGAAATGGGCGAATTTCACTGTACATGGCTTGATGAGGTGAGAAATAACTCAAGTAGGGATGAAATTGGTTTGATTAAAATATTGATTTTATGTTCGTTATTTGAGTTATGTAGCGGCCAGTAGCAACATGTGATGATTGGCCATAAACCAGAGATGAGATACGCGTTCAACAGCTAAGCTCTCCCTTGATCCCAAACGCCCAAACCGAAAACAGAACAAAACAAAAAAAAAAAAAAAGAAGCAGTCATCACAGAAATTCAATCTTTGACCGATTTTGCATCAGCTCTTCATGAAGAATCCTCCTCCTTGCTTCTGTACAAGTACCGTCCAAGCACCGCCTCCACAGCGCCAACAGCAGCCAAAACTCCAAAGCCAACGCCCACATGCTTCCAGTCCAGCCGGCTCCTCTCGTAGAGGCCCCAAGCGCGATACCCCAGGAAGCCGCTCACGCCCACGACGCCAAAGACGTTCGCAATGGCAATGGCCGTGACGCTGCCGTCGGAGAGCTGGGAGAACTGGCGGGTGATCCAGGAGTCGGCCTTTCTGGCCTTGCTGGCGGCCTTCTTCTTGGACGCCGCCTGGGCGGCGCGGGCGGCCGCGTGCTCGCGCTTGATGCGCTCGGCTTGCGTCTCGGTTTGGATGTCCTGCTCGAGGAAGTCTGATCGGACGGTGTGGACGCTGGGCATGTCGACGTCGATGAGAGATGCTGTGGAGGCGGTTTCACTGGGGATGATTTCGGGTTGCTGAGGGGCGGCGGCCTATGACATCAGCGATTAGATAGATGCTAATATTGGGGGGGTTCGCGTTTCTTTTCATTGTTTTTCTGTTTCTTTTCCGAGAGCTGTATCTGCTTGGCACGAAGCAGTTTGCTAGGCTCGTGTGAAGCTTACCTCTTCAGGGGTCTGTCTGGCACCCTTTGCAGCAGCGTCGGCGTAAGACACTATTCGCAGCTCATTGTTAGTGCCGTGATCATCTTACAGTGTCTGCTGGACTAGCCAGCTTCAGTAAGAAGCGTCATCACTTACTGGTCAATGTTTGTCAATTGAAAAAAGGCTAGAAATAGCAATTGCGTTGAATCTCTGGCGGGGAGGTTGGTGAAGTTTTGTTTATTTAGCTTTGTCGATCAGAGAGAATCTAGAAAAAGGGGATTCAATGCCTTAAGTACTAAGCCGAAAAGCCAATTGAGCTCCTTCATGTGACGCAAACACAAAGTCACGCCTAAAGCCAGACTAAATCATGTCTCAAGCCGTGATGATGACGTATGCGGCTCGACCTCGGCATCGCAGATCGTCTCGTGCCTTGGCATGACAAAATGGCTTCCATTACGCCATTACATCAAACCGGGCAGGGGTTTTATGCATGTTTTAGAAATAAAACGGCTGCAAACACCGTGTTTGTCGTTTTAGCGAAAATGAAAAGATCCATTGGAGGGAAACCAGAGCGTTTTCGAATCGCGAGACACACCAATGGTTCAGGCCAAGATTCTGCTCTTCCTGACAGCCCACTTTGTTTCCTGCATCTCTGCTGGCGCATTACTCGCTAGCTCAGCCTCTCCATACACACAGCATTGCGAGCTAATTTTTCACAATTCATGCTTCGCGGAACCAATCGAGAGAGAGCCTTCCGACTAGACGAATGGTCAAGAAGACAGAGAATTGGATAATATCGCGCCGTCATCGCACTGTGTTCAATGCTCCCCTGTCCAAATATGTCCAAATACAATGAAGTCCCAGTTCAAAAGAGGCAATTTGCTACCTAGTTTCGCAGGTTTAAAATTTGATTGGCTTAATACAAAAGAGCTATTCATCTCAAATGACCGATAAACTTCCCTCAACTCATCGTCGTGACAAAAAAATTGGCTTGTGAGCCCGAAAGGTATATGGTGAAGAACAAGAAAGAAGATGATGAAGATGAAGATGAAAAAAATGGTACAAACAAGAAGGTGGTTTCATGACAGCGAGTCAACATGAATGCAATAACACACAACGCCATTCGGCCGTCCGTATTATGTATAACGACAACAACAATCTTCGCTGAAATGCAAAAGTGATTCCAACGCCGCGAATCTGGGTATCATGGTATCTCTCAACACGCCTCTTCCACATGAGTCCTCGACACCATCACGCCGCTAAAAAGTTTAAAAATATTCCAACATCAAAACTGCTCCGTCTCTGGTCTTTCGTACAAAAAGAAAAAATCAGTTTCATGGTACTGGTATCATGTATGCCAGGGCCAGGTGGGGTATCTTTCAAGTCGCTCTTTCATTATCCGAGGCCACGAAGTCGTTTGACCCAGTGCTGCCTCAGATGCAACGGCATCTTGCAAAACACCATGGCCTTGTGTTCGTCGTTTAAAACTTTCTCGGAAATTTTTATCTGCACGTCTGCGTCTTCGGTTGCGAATTCTTTGAATAGTAGGTCAACAGCTTCCTCCCTCCACATACGCGCCCTGCTCGCTTTTGACAGAGAGACAAGCTCCTCCAAGATGGACTGAAGTCCGGCAACCTGAGTTTCTGGACGCGATCGAGGCTCGACTGTGGATCTGGTGCCCGGGACCGGGAGAGCGGATGATCCAAGCAATGGAGTAGCTGCGCTTGTATTGGAAGTAACGTCGTCTCTGGACGACAGTCGGCGGCGCTTTTCTGGCGAGGTTGGCAGTGCTGATGGTGGGATAGCTGGCCCGGAGGTTGACTGAGCCAGGTCGCCGGCAGACTGTAGGGGACCCATGGGCGAAGGACGCTTCCGGCTTTGGGGAACCGACTCTTCAGGGGGCGTCAGAGCTGCGCCTTGTGCGGCGGTGAGATTGCGAGGTATCGAAGGTGCTGTAGTCGGTCGTTGCTGAGTTCCAGAAGCGGATAAAGAAGCTGCCGACGCTTGGTTCTGCGGACTCTTGTGCGGCGGCGGCTGTTGGCTCGGCGAGTCGGTGGTTTCTGTTATGAGCGGTGTCGGGTCGGTTTGCAGATTCAACACGCCAGTCCCTGGCATCTCCGAGTCGTCGCAAGGCTGGCCGTCAGTCTTTCGTCGAGGCTTCATGATTCTCTTGGGAGCTCCCCCCGACCCAACCACGTCCGGATACAGCACCTCCATGTATTCCTCGTGGTCAAAGGGCCTCCCCCTGAGGGCTCGCGACAAAGGCTCTCGCTACGTCTCTATCAGTAACCCGAGTTTTTGGCGTGTGGGCGAGCCGTGGGCCCCCAACTCACCTCGATATGCGCTCTCCATGCCTCCTCGGTCGCCGTCACCGTCCTCGACACGGGGTTGTAAATAAAGTCCGGGTCCTCTCGAAGGCCTCGCCACAGTCGAAAGCGTTTCCGAGCATTGTCGCTCTTGTTGATCAGATGGCTTTTAGCCGGGTAAGCGCCGTGGTGTTCCTGCAGGGCCTGGGCGGCGCGCTCCCAGGCCTCGGCCTTGAAGCTGCTGTTTTCTCGCATGCCCAGCTGGACGCTCTCGCACAGGCTGCGGAAGAAGGTGGCCTCGTAGGCGGGCGTCCAGCTGAACCTGGGCGCCCGGCGGTCGCGGTCGACTCGGCCGGGCCCTTGTCCGTCGTGGCCGGCGAGGTCGATGTCGTCTTCAGACATGGCGGGAGCGGATGAGGCTGAGACTCCCGAGGCTCGGAATCGGATTCAGGTGCCCAGTCAGGCTGGACACGACCCCCAGCGGCAGCCCGTGAAAGCAGCAGCGGCGGCAACGGCAGCAGCAGCGACTCTCAGGCAGCCTTTGGGGAGCTTCTCAGGATCCTTTTTTTTCTGCCCTCGAAGCAGCGAGAGAGTCTGGGTCAGCGCCAGGCGAGAATCGTGACCTGCCGCATACGGGTCGGTGGGGGGAGTCGGGTCGGGTCCCTTGGCGTGGGCGGCACGTCGTGGGCTGGAAATGGGAAAACGGGACATGCGAAAAAAAGGGTCACGTGGAGGTCCCTTTTTCGCCCGGTTCTCCCTCAGTCTCCATCGCGCGCCACGTAAACACTGGACTGGGCACAGAAAGTTGCACAGGAGATGGAGGCTCTGAAACCGCAGATTGACGGATGCCCGTCATCGTGTGATGCGCTGCGCTGGACTGGATTGGACTGGACTTGGACTGGATTGGACTGGACTTGGTTGGACTGGACTGGATGGACCCTTGAGCCCTTGGGCTTTGGGGGGCGCTGGCTGCTGCTCCCGTGCATGTACATGTACCCAGTACCTGGCACCTATAAGGGCCTGCGCCGTCTGCATGTGCGCTCTTGCGGGCTCTGGCAGGCGCTGATACGCTGACATCATGACCCGCGACGGCGTGATTTGCCGCCGCGGACACCGCCAGTCTGCCGGGCTGCCACTGGCCGCAGGTACCGGGTACCAATCAATCAATCGCTGGCCGCGCCGATGATCTGCCTTTTGACTGACATTGATGTTTTCGATTTGTTAATTTGTTGATGACGGGACTTCAGGCCTGGATGGATCAAGACGAGACGCAGTCGTTGCTTATGTACTGCCGTGCTTGCAGCTACACGTCATAACGTGGACATGGGTGCGCCTGATCTTGTATCTTATATCTAAATATTACTATTTCTACCTCTTGCAAGCATTATCTCCGTCCATCTGTATTTCGTGTCATCAAGCAGGTTTATGTAACGTTTCGTCTCTATCCACATCGTGAGCATCGATATTAACATCTCCATCCATTCGAACCCATATTGTCATGCCAGAAACAACAGTAGGGAGTCTGGTTCACATTTGTAATGCCATTACAACATGGCAACGGCGCCGGCAATGAGCATGGCAGCAGTCACCATTGGTCCAGCAGCAGCAGCGGCAGCGGTGCTAAACGAAGTTGTGGTGCTGGCAGTCGTTACAGGACGTCCAGATGCGACCGGAGTCGAGCTTGTAGCAGTGGTTTGAGGAGCCGAAGTTGAGCGAGCAGCAGAAGATGTCGTTTGCGGAGCGGAAGTCTCAGATGCTTCGGAAGAAGAAGAAGAAGAAGACGAAGAAGAAGAAGCTGCTTGTGATGTCGTCTCAGTCGTGGCCGCGGAGGTGGCTGATGTAGACTCAGCCGGTGCAGCAGCAGTGGCAGAAGCAGACGCAGTGGCGGCAGAGCAAAACTGAATTGCAGCAGGGAGGACTTTGTCTGTATCATGTGTGTTAGTTTGCCTGTGTCGAAGTCTCTCCTCCTTCATCGATTCTAATGGTAGACTTACCGACAGAGACATCGGCACCGCAGTCCTTGAGCACGCAGGAAAGTTCTGCGTTGTAGATGGCCTCGTAGTTGCTCTGCACGCAGAAGCAGACTGCATCACCCAGAGTGCAGTCAGTAGCAGAAGTGGTTCCCTGCTCAAGACAGTTCAGAGAGCATTCCGGAAAGTAATCCGACAGCTTCTGCGCAACCACAGCGCCAGCCATTGAGGCGGCAAGGAGGAATGAGGTAGTCTTCATTATAACGATGGGTTAATAATTCGAAAAGGAGTAGCTTTTTGACGAGGAATTAAGAGGACTTGATCTGGTAAAAAGAAGAAGAAGCAAAGGAATAAAAAAACCTGAAATACTTCGACACACCGAGGGCCGGCTACATATATGCAACTCGGAGAGCTGTCTAAATCGAGAACCGTCCAAATCCCGCGTGCAGAAGCTCAGCCCAAATAGACGGAACCTTTGCCATCCATATCCGAGCTCTTGCTAGACCTTCGGCCTGGACCTTTCCTGATTAACCTTATTCAATAAAAGTGCCAACAAGCCGCAAGTCTCGTGCTTCTAGTGCAAGGATTCCCAAGCCGAAATCGCTCTAACATCCTGCTCTAGTTTCACATGTAGTTTGGCAGCTTCCTCGCCAAGCCGTGCCGTGCCAGCACCGGCTCCCAAGCTAACAACTATTTGGCGCTATACGAGAGCTGAATCTCGGCGGCTTTGCTGTAAGTGGTGTAATGGTGTGAAGCCGGTGGAGATGATCAGATAAAATTTTTTATCAGATCATCAGATAAGATCAAATCATTGGATGCCATCCCCGAACCTGCATGCCGAGGATTGCGAAAAGAGGGGGGGCCGCGCTTTTAATCCTTGCTGTGCCTACAAGTACCCTTGCTCCCGTCTTTTTTGAGAGAGTTTAATCGCTGTTTTCTTCGCACACCGATCGCTCTCCGAGAGGGATTTTCGAATGTTTTCTTGCGATGTGACCCTGTTGGTTTCGATCGCGTTATGCCAACGTTCCCGCGGACCCGATTTCTCTTGGTTTTCATTTAGTCTGAGTCATGTAGTTGTTGGTACTGCCAAGACCAGCTGTCACATGGGATAACTGGGTTGTATAGATATAAAAGGTTGCAAAAGCCGGGCTCTCGCCCGAAAAGTGTCTAGCTTAGCAACTTGCTTTTCTCAGCTCTGGCTTTTCTTTGCCATTCAAATATCCTGAGCGGGACATATCCCTCATCATGGGCTTGTTCTCCAAGACTACCCCTGAGGGGGACGTAACTACTATTCCTCCAGAGATTGCCGATGAAAAGGGCAGTGGACAGAACAATCCCGTGGAAAAGTCCGACTTCAACGATGACTTGGAGAAAGATGCGCAAGGGGGTGTTCAGAAGATCGAGGCTGCGGCCCAAGTATGGACCAAGTGGCACATGGTTGCTGCCTATGTGATGTACGAGGATGATTTTCACATGATGGGACTATCACAGCTTGCTAACGGTGACATTATTGCAACAGCATCTGGCTTGTTTACTTTGTTACATCGATCGAGGAGGTCGTCACCGGCGCTCTCAACCCCTTCGTCACCAGTTCTTTCCAGCAACACTCGTTGACTGCTGCTACCGGTATCATGGCTAGTTTGTTCGGTGGACTGACGAAGCTTCCTCTGGCCAAGATTCTCGACACTTGGGGAAGGCCTCAGGGCTTGCTTCTCACTCTGTTCATTTGGGTTATTGGATTTATCATGATGGCTGCTTGTAATAACGTCGAGACTTATGCTGCTGCTCAAGTTTTTTCATCCATTGGGTAAGTCCTATGATTACCCTCTAGATCTTCATATTTGACTAACGATATTCGCGTCTCTTAGAGCCCAGGGCGTCAGCTACTGTATCACCATCTTCATTGCCGACACAACCTCCCTCCTTAACCGATCCCTGATGCTTGCCTTTGCAACATCTCCTTATATCGCAACGACTTTCGCTGGTGGCCCAATCTCAGATAGCGTCATTGCCCATATTGGCTGGCGATGGGGCTTTGGAATATGGGCTATTGTGACCCCAGTCGTCGTCGGACCCCTTGGATTCCTCTTCATATGGAACCACGTCAAGGCTCGTAAGCAAGGGCTGCTGGAGTCGAAATCTGGCCGACTTACTCTTGCTTCGATAAAGAAATACTGCATCGATGTTGATCTCATCGGCATCCTCATTCTTGCTACCGGAATGGCCTTGTTTCTGCTTTCCTTTTCCATCTACTCATACCAGGCTGAGCAATGGCGAGCACCAATCATTATTGCTTTCATCATCGTTGGCGGTCTTCTCATCATCGCTTTTGTCTTCTACGAGGCGTACCTGGCTCCTGTCAAATTTGTGCCGGTGAACCTTCTAATGGACCGGACAGTATTCTTCGCTGGGCTCATGTTCCTTTTTGTGTTTGCTAATTCGGCCATCTGGGGCAGCTATTTCAGCTCCATGCTGCTGGTTGTCTGGAATACTGGTATTACCAAAGCCACTTACATTGGCAACATTTACCGTGTCGGCTCTTGTTTCGCGGCTCTCCTCCTTGGTTACTTCATCCGCTTGTCTGGCAGGTTCAAGTGGTCCGCGACTTTGTATGCGCTCCCTCTCATGCTTCTTGGCGTTGGTCTTATGATCAAATTCCGACAGCCTGACCAGAGCATTGGCTATGTCATCATGACACAGATCTTCGTTGCCTTCGCTGGTGGCCCCATGGTCGTTGCTGGAGAAATGGCCATGATGGCTCCTTCAGACCACCAACATGTCGCTGTTATCATGGCTATTCTCGACCTATTTTCCAGTATTGGCAGCGCCATTGGGTCAACCATTGCTGCTGCCATTTGGACGGGCACGTTCAAGAAGAATCTGATCAAGAATCTTCCAGCCGATGCTCCGGTCGACGCCATTTTCAGCAGCATCTACACCCAACTTGGATACCCTGAAGGCACAGAGATCCGACATGGGATTTCTCTTGCATATGGAGAGTCGCAACGTCTCATGCTCATCACTAGCGTATGCTTCATAGTGGTTGGCTGGGGTTGTACTTGGATGTGGCGAGATATTAAGCTTCGTGATGTTAAACAGACTCGTGGCAACGTCATCTAATCACCGAGCTTAGATATTGCAGGTACTAAGCTATCGCATATATGTAGTATATAACAACAGCCGCAAGGTCGACATATTAGTCGCTCAACGACAGAAGGCATTGGCCAGTATTAAGAAATATGAGATCTTGATAATCTCAATAATAAAGTAAAGACACACTACGCTACTAGAGTCAGCGCAAATGCTCAGCTTCGTAAATGTGTGCAGTGAGAAACCTCATCTAAAGCTCCTGAAGGACTTGGTGCCCAACATTGGTGCCCAATACTAGAGCCGTTCATCATCTTCCATTTCAGTTGCCATTCTTTCCTACCATCAGTCCAGAACCAGCGATCCAATCTCCCCGAGGAGTCTAAAATTTGTTGAAACATGACGGGCATCCCAATTAAAACGTTCTACGAGTCAGACCAAGCAACTTGGAGCTACCAATCAACTCATGTGGATGGCGCTTCAAGATTCATTACTGTGAGCGGCCTTTTAGCGCTTACCAATGCCGAATTCTCTCTTTTGGAGTATCGAGACTTGGACTGGAATAACGTCGACGGTCAAATTCCCAAATATGTCGCCATATCGCACACTTGGAACTCTTCACCAGAGGTCATAAAACTTAGCACGATTGCGAATCGGCCTCTACACATTGACATGGGTGAGGGTTCCCCATCTACAATCAGTTGGCATGGTCTGCGCCAAGCAGCGCTTGCAGCTCGATATTTGGGATGTGAATTACTATGGCTTGATTTCATCTGTGTTCATCAAAACTCTCTAGACGACAAGAAACTCCAAATTCCCAACATGGGCAACATATACAAGAACGCGACGGCAGTCATAGTCATGCCTGGTGGCGTTTCTGCAGCTCAAGATTTCGAAATTGAGACTGAATGGGCTACTCGAGCATGGACAGTTCAGGAGGCAGCTCTATGTCCAAACACATATGTGCTAGGAATGGATTACGTGTGGTTACTCAAACGGAAGGCTGATGACTATCTTTGGATAGAAACATCTGCTTGGCCAGGCTACCAGGATTTTACCTACATTGAGGATAGCCTTGCGTTAGCAGATATACGGGGTATCCTGAATCATCTCCAGGGTGTAATACATATCGAAGTCACCAACAGAAAAACAGGCGAAGTTGTCCGAAAAGGGACGTGGGAGTTGAAATGTCTCGGCGATGGCGCAGTTGTTTGGGCTTTCGCAGCCCTTTTATTGGCCAAAACGCCCGCCATGAGGCAAGTTGGTGTTTGGCGGAGTTTGTGGTTGCGCAAATCGAAATACCCCCAGGATACAGTGTATAGCATGATGCATTTGCTGGGCGTTGAAATCGAGGTCGATTACAACCGCAGTAGAGAAGATCTCATTGCTGAGGTTGTGAGGAAGACATCAACGTCATTCCCGTCGTGGCTGGATATTATGGAACACGGCGCGCCCCGTGAACTTCGACAGAGGTTGTTTCCTACCATTCCGACCTTTGACGTTCAGCAAATCCCAATATTCACAGTCGAAAAGCAGCCCGTTCCTGTTGAAAAGTATATCTTGACTCAGACGTACATGAAGATATTCAATATCAAGGTTCTGATTCCCGCAGCTGCTTCTGCGGACAATGGCGGTCTGGTGTGTACAGAAATCTTTGAGATTCAAAACAGCCGAGATAATGAGACCTTAGTTATCAATGGCCATGGGGAAGCTTATCACTGGAATCTATCAAATGCCGACTCAACTCACGTTATGCTCATGGGGGCCGAGGATTTCATTATTCCAACCAATGCGTTTATTCAACACCTAGCGGCATATGAAATTAAGAAATCCAAGAGTGGTGCCTGGGAATGTTTTCCAGGACATGGTGGTGTGCCCAAAGAGTTTGTGGGCAAAACACGGAGGAGTCATTTGCGAATAGGGGGATCTCCAGGATCAAAAATAACTGAGTGCGATTGCGCCGATGGTGATTAATATCAAGACATTATATAGTTAAATTAAAGTGGTAATAAATAGTCCAACAGCTATGATGAGAGAGTGACGAGCTAACATCCAGCATACGTAGTATCCTGGTTTAATCTACAGAGATGTCAAAGACCAACCAAAGACTTCATTGCTAATTATACCTGCGATGTATTCAAACGCCATGATAAAGCGGGCGTAGTAGTGGCAATTATACATTGATTCAAATTTAGACATATTGTTAGGAATTGTTGAAGATCCTACCGTTAATGGTGAAGATATCATTTGGGTATACTTTCCCAGTGCAGTTCTTTTTGCCATTCTCGAATACTGGGTATTTAACACATTAAACAAGTGTTAATACAGACTATACTTCATCATATGAAGAAGATACGATGAGAAAGGGGAGTTCATTACAATTTTATCTCCTATTGGCAGAACAGTAGATGTTAGCCCTGGCTTGTAGGACGGTCAACTGCTAGTCAGGACTTCGCAAGCTATGAATCAGGTAACCAGCCTCAGCATCGAGATTCACTGTCACACAACGTAAACGAAGGTGTTTGCGTAACAGCCGTTTGGGGAGTGTTCCAAGTTTGCCAAAGATTCGATCCACCGCCCATTGCTGTTAAGATGCTGGCTCCAAGACACACAGGCCGTCCGACAGAGTGTTGGTTAAACTGATTGGTGATTTGGCATGCCGCATTGAAGAGTTGGCCAGCGAATGAGATTCCTGAAAACCAAAGAGCCGCATTGGCGAAAAGAGCACCAAAAAATCGCTTTTGGTTACTGGTATTCAATCTTGTCATGCCTTTAGTCACACACGAGCCACTCTTTGCAGTGATATTTCCGTAAACATGGCCATACTTCAAAGCCTGCGTGTAATTGGCCCTGAGGAAGCGTCCATGACTCAACATTTGGTATGTTTCATTATGGCATTCGATGCCAGCCATGGCGGCTTTATGCACATAATATGCCGAAACATGCTCTGATGTTGCACTGCCTACGAGGTTTGTCTCTTTTTCAAAAGCAGCCAGTGCATCAAACAGAGAAGCTCCTTCGGGGTATTGCGCAAATGCATCTTCCGGAGTCGTAATGTTGTACAACGTCGTAATATTTAGGAGATTGGCGAACGCCGTTGCGTTAAGCCCAATGGCAGTAGTGTTCACTGCTAGAGTGTCATTGACGAGTGAAGTTGCAGGCTCGGCTGTAGGCGTAGAGGTAGCGGTGCGTGGTGCAAGTAGCAGTGTCACTACAAGTGGCACTATTTTGGAAACGAAACCCATTACGCCCAATGGTATATATTCAGATATTGGGAGTATACCATTTACTCAGCGTACTGAGAGTCAGTTTACACCTTTGTAAGTGCTGATGCTCCTCTTCAGATACTTTTCCCATGATGCCTCGCAATGTGACTTTAAAGACCCCTGTTTAACAGTTGAGGAACTATTATCCAGCTAAGTTAGGCAGTACTATTAAGGTACCCATTAGCTCCACCCTTTGTGCTTACCGCTCCATACCATTAACCCAGCTGTTCTGGAATGGACGGCAAAGAAATGCCGACAAGTATAAAGCAGAAAGAAGACTGATAACAGAAAGCCTTCACCAGCTAAGGAAGCATGTTAGATTAAGTCAGATTTTAAAATATTACAAAGATCTTATGAGAGGACCGCATAAAGATTCTCTCGAATTACATCATCTCCCAAGGTCTTGAATGGAGAGAGGAACGTTGATCCATTTAATCAGCTACAGGTGCCCTGGGTCGGAAAGGGTTGGGATACGCGACGGATACCCCTGCTAATTGGGCAGCAAGTTGGGAAAAACTGAGTTCGATTGCACTGATCGTGATAAAAGCTGAGATTATATCACTGAGCTATCACATATCAGATGAATGAGAAAAAGGATGGCAAGCCTTGTTTAGAAAAATCTCCGAAAAAGCTTCCTTGTATCTAGGCCGAGAGTCATTCTATGGAGAGCCCTTTTTAGGAGGCGAATACATAAGTCGCATATATACCAATCGTATTTTTTTGTGTCGCTACTCTTACAATACGAATACCAACCTTTTGTTTAGCTGATATGTAATTGCCAAGGAGAACTTGCTAGAAAACCGACGAAAAATTACAAGGTTAGCCGTCTGGCTAAATGGCAGGTAAGATCGTGGAGGATGGTGATCCTGTAACCGAATTAATGAAACTTCTTAAAAATCGCTGGCTATGTCTACAGCTGCTTTCATATATCTGACAATCATATATATGTTCGAGTATAGAAAAATAGCGATAGCGCAAGGAATCAACACATACCAACAGATAGCCTCAGCAACTATTGCAGTTCATCCATGGAGCATGTAAAGACTTAGTTTCCATGTATCACTCCACATGTTTGGCAGTTGATAATACTGATGTCCTTAAGATCCAATTTGAGGTGCTGGCTAGGTATGCAGTTACCTATGCCCGTGCTATACGTTGGAATTACAATCAAGTATATCATTTGTAATATTATAGAATGATGATTGTGCTTCTTTTATCTAAGGATCATTAATGGGTCGTGAAACCTGATTCTAATTTTATGTCTTTTTAAACCAGTTGCAATTAGTAACTCCATAGAGTGTTTCACGACCAATTACATGTACATAAATCTACCTATAGTCTTGAGCCTCTAGTACTTGTACTAGTCTGGGGCGTTCTGGACCTACTCGACATTTATCCGCTTCTCATATTCGTTTTTCTGCTGCTTGCTTCAGCTGGATATTTCGCTTTTAAATCAGAAAAAAAAAAATCGGATTTGTAGTGATTTCAGAGGCTACTGCCACTTCTAGAACTGTAACATAAAATTTGGTTTTCCGTCTAGTATTATATACAAATTTCTTTTCCTATCCTCGCCTCAATCGGAACTTTCATAGCTGCCTGGTTTGATGATATTAACTGGCTTCCCCGCCAATTTTCCCATTGTATCATTGGTCATTGATCATGTGATGTTTTGTTCTGTATCGGACACGAGATCCTGCAGATATAAGCCGCAAGGCTGAATTCTGCAGCGGATTCTCATGTCGCTTTATTTTTGCTTGATGCCCAACTATTGAAGCAAGCTTAGCTAGGCTATTCGCCTCTGCAACGATCTTCTAACACTCATTGCATATGTTTGAAGAGTCAAACCGATGCATCCCTTGTGCGAAACAACATTATTAGCACACATGTACACGGTATGTGATTAATCGCCTAGAGCTCCTGTTAAGCGCTACAACTAAGTCCATATAAAGCAATCGACGAAAGATGAAGCGAGTTCTAAGCATTAACCACCACCAAGACCCCGCAATCGGCAGGGAAAAGAGACTGAAGACGCCTATCAGCGACCAGAATTTGCGAGGAAACTATCTTCAGCAGAAACCGAACGCCGAATACACAGTTGGATGGATCTGCGCTGCGACCACAGAGTATGTGGCTGCCCGAGCCATTCTTGATGAAAAGCACGCAGGACCAGAAAAAGTATCTCAGGCCAACCAAAGCGATTTCACGCTTGGTCGCATCGGAAAGCACAACGTTGTTATTGCTATCTTACCCACCGGAGAATATGGAACAGCATCGGCAGCGACTGTTGCAGCAGACATGTCGCATAATTTTCCCAACATCAGGATCCGTCTGATGGTTGGCATCGGAGGCGGGGCACCTAGCGAAAGAAATGACATCCGCTTAGGCGACATTGTGGTCAGCGCTCCTAGTAATGGCAAGAGTGGTGTTTTTCAGTATGATTATGGAAGAACAATTCAAGGTCAACCTTTTCAGCAAACGCGATTCCTCGACCAGTCGCCCATGATCCTCAGAACTGCCATGACTGGTTTGATGGCACAATACGAATGCGAAGGCCATCAACTTGAAGAGACTATCAAAATCGCCCTTGAAAGAAGTCCAAAGTTATTAGGGAAATACAGCCGGCCGCATGAAAGCAGTGACAGGCTCTATTGTAACACATTTGTTCATCCCTCAAACGACGGTTCTGATTGTGCCAAATCTTGTGGCGATGACTCATTAATTATGCGACCGAGAAGAACTCAAGAGAATAGCAGCTTGGTTATTCACTACGGAATGATTGCTTCTGCGAATCAGTTAATGAAGAACGCCATATTTCGAGATAAGATGTCCTCGGAATATCATGTGCTTTGCTTTGAGATGGAAGCGGGCGGTCTTATGAACACCTTTCCATGCTTGGTCATTCGAGGTATATGTGACTATTCAGACTCACATACGAATAAGATTTGGGAGGGTTATGCCGCAATGGCAGCCGCGGCATATGCAAAAGACCTTATCAACCGACTCCCTCCATTAGAATCTGCCGTTCCACAAAACACGAACAACTCGTCCTCAAATCAACTTCACCCACAAGGGGAAATGCCATATACAATCACTGTCGAGCAGATAAATGCATTGCTAAATTCCTTACGGTTTGATCAAATTGGGGCCCGTCAAATGACTATCAAGAATGCCCATGCCAAGACATGTGAATGGCTTTTGCAAAAGCCTGAATATATTGATTGGTTAGACCCGGCCAAGATTGAAGACCATCATGGATTTTTATGGATCAGAGGCAAACCTGGAGCTGGAAAATCGACACTAATGAAGTTTGCTCTCAATAGCGCTAAAAGGTCAATGAGAGACAAAACCGTCATTTACTTTTTCTTTAATGCGCGAGGGGAAGACTTAGAGATATCTACTATTGGAATGTATCGATCAATTTTATTACAGCTCCTCGAAAAGATACCAGCACTTCAACACAAACTGGAAGTACCTAGAATGGCAGTACGACCTGGAGAGGAATACATCTGGACCCCAGAAATTTTGACGAATATGCTGGATCAAGCTGTCCAGAACCTTGAAAGATGGCGTGTGGTGTGTTTCATCGACGCCTTGGACGAATGCGATGAAGACCAGATTCGGGATATGGTGGCATTCTTTCAACGCATAGGTGAATCCGCTACAGCAGGAAATTTTCGCGTTTGCTTTTCAAGCCGCCATTACCCTCATATCTCGATTGCAAAGGGATTGCATCTGACCCTTGAAGGCCAAGAAGGGCATGGCCAGGATATTATTAGCTACATCAATAGCGAACTGAAGATCGGGAACAGTGATCTTGCAGATCAAATTCGTGCGGAACTTCGAGAAAAAGCCTCAGGAGTCTTTATGTGGGTTGTTTTGGTTGTTAGGATCTTAAACAAGGCAAGCGATAAAGGCCACATGCATGATTTACGGAAAAGATTACAGGAGATCCCAGGAGATCTTCATGAACTATTCCGCGACATGTTAACACGCGATCACGAAGGCGTCGATGAATTGGTCTTATGTATTCAGTGGATACTTTTCGCGAGACACCCTTTGCAGCCAGAAGAACTGTACTTTGCCATTCTATCCAACATTCAATACGAATGGAAACCCGAAATTACCATCTCCGGCATTGAAAGATTCATATTGAACTCATCTAAAGGGCTCGCTGAAGTTACTAAATCCGACAAGCGAACTGTTCAGTTTATTCACGAGTCCGTTAAAGACTATCTCCTGAAAGAAAATGGATTAAGAGATATTTGGCCTGAATTCGACACCAATATTTGTGGAGAGAGTCACGAACGACTAAAACAATGTTGTCAGGAATACATGGACAACAGGAAGCATGTGTTCTTCAAAAAAATAGATTCTTTTAAGAGGGTGAATTTTACAAAGGCAAAACAGCATCGCGAATTTGTGAACTCATCATATCCATTCTTAGAATACGCCATGAAAGGTGTTCTATACCATGCGAACGAGGCGGAGGCAAGTGGTATTAACCAAGCTGATTTCCTTCAGGCGTTTGAGCTTCGCGATTGGATAACTTGACAACTTCTTCGAGAAATATGACATACGGCGGCACACGGCGGATGCGAGCATTGCATATATTCTGGCCGAAAACAATATGTCTCATTTAATACGGCGCTATCCAAACATAAGATCTTTTCTCAGAGTGGAAAACGAACGCTACGGTGTTCCAATATTTGCAGCGCTGGCTGCTAATAGTAAGGAATCTGTTAAAGTGTTCCTAAATGCCTACGTGGAGATTGATCCTGAACTTCGGGATATCATCGACGACTATTACCGCAATGGAATTAAGCGGAATAGCTTTGGCCGCAACTTCAACTTCTTCTCAAAATCCAGTTTCGACGATCTTATCAAGAAAGAGGAGTTCTTGTCCGCCGCCTTATACATGGAACTCGATACCTTTCATAAGGACACAGATAGAGAAAAGCTCCAATCTTATGCCTCCGGTGTTGTTAAAACGGGCAACATGCCTATGCTGAAATTCATTTTCAGCAAAGGCGTAAAAGCTGATAGACTTCTTACTGATGCTGTAATAAGCAATCATGAGTCTGTTGCCGAACTATTGATAAAAAGAGGCGAAAACGTTAATACTCTTGGTGAAGAAGCCGAACCTCTTCTCTGTATTGCAGCGAAGCTTGGTAATTGTTCCATGATAGAAGTATTGCTTGACGGCGGGGCGTATATTAACGCGAGAGATGAATTTGGTCGCACGCCGTTATCCATTGCTACAGAGGATGCCAACGAAAATACCATTAACTCGTTACTCCGACATGGCGCCGATATTAATTCTCAAGATAACTACGGAAGGACGCCGTTATCATATGCAGCTGAGCATCATGTTGCAGTTCCGGCCCTTCTATTAATTTCTAAAGGTGCAGAAATCAATACAAAAGACAACAACGGAATGACACCATTGTCATATGCAACTAAGCATTGTGTTAAATCATTAGCACACCTGTTGATTTGTCAAGGTGCAGAAATCAACATAAAAGACAGCAATGGAAAGACGCCATTGTCATATGCAGCTGAGCATTGTGATGAATCATTAACAAGCCTGTTGATTTCTCAAGGTGCAGAAATTGACGCAAAAGACAACAATGGAAGGACACCATTGTCACATGCGGCTGAGCATTGTGCTCTAAGTTTAGCCAAGCTATTAATCGCTGAAGGTGCGGAAATTGACGCAAAAGATAACAACGGAAGGACGCCATTATCATATGCAGCCTCAAGCTTTCCCGGAGATTTGATGATTATGCATTTACTTGACTGTGGTGCAGATATTCACATAAAAGACATTACCGGAAGGAAACCATTATCATACACACCATCTTTTCAAGTTAAGAGATGATTTGAGAGAGGATATGTTGTAATACTGTACTACTTCTGGAAGACTATTGGTAAAACTCAGCGGATGATATTGCTGAGTAAATGCTTATTATATGGGACGCTTTGGATTATGTGCGCATTGCAAGTGAGTATATATCTCGATTAATAGCAGCAAGATGTAAATATAAGAGAAGACATACAACGATTGGCGTTCGCCGTGACTACCTCTGACAGCTAATCTACCTCTTGCTGGCCTGACACTGGTATAGTTAGCGTCCAAGGGCTTCTGCAACTTATGGTGAAGTTCCATCGCGATGAATGAGAGCGCATTATTGATATCAAAAGTAATCACTATGTAGCTGGTCCTAAGCATAAGTCGAGTTATGATTCCTTTAAACTTTCCACCACAAATCAATCTCACACTCTTTACAAGCACTGTGAGTAGTACGAGTTCAGGACTTTACAAGTAAAGCCAGTAGCACATTGTGTGGGACCAGTCCAACCAATACCACCACACTGTCCGTACTGAGTCTGGGTTGGGCCGGGAGAGCTGCCAGTTTTAGTGGAGGAAGTGCCTGCTGTTGAGGACGGAGGCGGAGTCGAACCCCCCGAGGAGAGCTTGCTGTTGATAAAAGCGAGGGCTTGCTGGCCATACTCCTGGCCGTAACCTTGGTGAGTGTTTGCGTCGTTTCCGTTGCAGCAGTATGGGTCTGGAGCATCACAGTATGACTGGATCTTAGACGCGCTGGGGCAAACAAAGCCAGCGGGACGGGGGTCAAACTGGTGAAAAATGACGAAGTTAGAAAACAAAGGTCTGTAGAGGCTGGCCAATTTCTTAACACGGCGAATACTTACACCCTGAGCAGTGCAGGTTCCAACATTGTATGACAGTCCGTGGATATTTCGAGGATCTCCCATAAAGATGGCGGCCTTAATAGCAGCGACTGCTCCTGCAGATATCGGAACAGCAGTGTTAGGATATCCTTCGCCGGTGTCACCTCCTCCACAAAGCGCATCATCAAAAATTTGGCCGCCCTTTCATATAACTCATAAGCATCTGGTTTAATGTAAAAGAGATAGAGCGAGAGAAGAGAGACAAACCTGCGAGTATCCGACCAACACCAACTGAGTGTCTGGGCAAGAGTTGTGGAAGTTGTTCACTGCCGTGGCTACGGCGTTGATACCGGCTACAACAGAGGCATTGTACTGAATGCCGCCACAAGAGGCCTGACCACCGCAAGCTGGATAGACAATTGCCTCAGATGTAGTTCCAGGATGGGCTGCGATGACCAAGTTCACAACAGTAGCGGAGGAGCCATATCCTGGGCCTACTGTGGTCTCACGGGCACCGAAGACATGAATTCCCGGGCATTGTCGTTTCTGAACAACCTCACCCTCTACTGGGCTAGCAGTAGCAAGAAGAGCTTGGCCCAGCAAAAAGGAGAGGGCGTTCTTAACAGAAGGCATGTTTAGCTTTATAACAGAGATGTTGAACCTAGAAGCTTATGTTGTAAGATGCTCATTGTTTGAAGGATGAATGACGTTGGGGGCAGGTAGGAGGTTATATAGCATCGAGAATTTCAACAGGGACCTATATAGGCATTATTTACTGACGTCGTTCAAATTATCCAACATTTCATATTCATCATCGCCTTGTTCCATACAAAAGCCCCAATTTGTTCTAGTTACTGTTGTATTCCGTTCCCCCAGACATTCATCCTCACACTCCCACGTGTAGAATTAGGCTAAATCACATCTCATGGTAGCCATATATCCCGATTGGACTCTTGACTCCTAGAGTATTACATTTGCCATAAATATTCACTATTGGCAGGCTAATCTACACCTACTCAGCCGGACACACGTTAGATCTGCAAAGGTCAGTCGCGACCACCCGATAGCTTACTTGGATTCGAATGAGCCGGCATTAGGCCGCTGCTGGCAGTCTTGCTCACGGCATTGGGGATGATTCGGCACGAAGCGTAATGGTTAACCTGTTTTGGTAATGCCCTTGAACCGACATTTGAGAATTTTAGGCAATATTCTTGTCGTGTCATTGACGGTAGATGAAGATGGCTGTACCCCACAACAAGCCTCTCACATGCAGCATCATGCCACGTACGCCTAGACGCTTTTTCCAAGCAGTTTTGAATGTGAGAGCTGAAGATATCTTTTTTTTTTTGTGCAAGTCTCATCCCTAATCTGTTCTTGTATCCTCTTTTGTGGCAGCTCTGTTGGCTTCGAAATCTCAGACTCATTACCTCCCGATACTGCTCATACCGGAGGATACTTCTTCAACATATCGCCGAGCATCGAAGATTCGATTTTTATATATGAGACTGAAGATTCCATCATTGAGTGGCCAAATAGGCCTCTCTATATTTTAGTTTGTCTTGATTACCTTACTCGAAACTCGTTTCCATCCTGTCGCTTTTGGCGCACTTGGACTGCTGATAATCGATATTAACGAGACTTTTTCGAAGATGAACGATATTTATCGCTTTATTCCATTTCAAAACTAGTACTTAAGTGATGATTTGTTTGAAGAGAAGCATTAAAATCTGGACTCTAACATTTGATAGTGCACGATGCTGCTCACTTTCTTCTTCCTCTATCGCTACCCAATAGCTTCAACTCTTCGTTTGCATATGAAATTATTGCTAATGGCTATGCGAATTATCTATATGACTATATAAAGCGTGTATCTACCTTAGTATATGTTCAGGTGGTTTACTCAATCTGGTTTCTTAGATTGAGCTGACTTCCGAATCATGTAGTGTTCTATCCTAGGCTTATTCCCCCGACAAGTTACTTTCCATAATCAATCTAGCGAACCGCTATTATAATTTGGCAGCGTCTAGCCTGCAAGCTAGATGCTGTGGTCATAAGGGCTAGTTCATGGCATAAGCCCCAAACTCTACAAAGAGAAAGAGAGAGAAAAGGACAAAAAGAACAAAAGAACAAAAATAAACTAATTGTAAGAGCTTGATGGGATCTTATATATCCTGTAGATATAGTCGCATGTACTTGAAGTGGCAAGCGGTCTATAAAATGTTGCTCTATTCAGTTGACGGTCTGTCGTCAGAGACTATGCAGAGTCACTTTGGGCTTGTTGGCACCAGGGGTCAAAAGACTGGAAGAAATGATTAAATACGAATTGTAGTTGTTATAAAATGTCTAGAGTGGTACGTCAATGCCGTATTTTTCATAATCGAATTGCTCCAGACTCGATATGCGTTCGGCCCAATCATCACCAATTTCCCCCAGTTGCCAAGTGTCTCCAATCTCCACCAATCCCGTCCTTCCAGCGAGCACGGTATCCTCCCTGTCTTGATACTCGATCGCCAAATCTGGATGCGGTACCCAAATGACTCTCATTCCAGCCCGTCTCCCAGCTTCTACTCCAATGATGCTATCCTCAAAGACTAAGCATTCGCTGGGCAAAATGGGCTTTGCATCAGGACCAGCGGTCGTGTTTAGCGCCTGCAGGGCTATCAGATACATGTCTGGTGCTGGTTTCCCTCGACCCTTGGGAACTCGTGGGTCATCGCCTAAAATCCGTTTATCGGGCTGGAAAGTGTCAAGTAGTTGCTTTGTTTCTGGCCGTGTAATTTTCAACTCATAGCTGTTGCTCTTTGTAGTGGACGCTAAAGCCAACTCAATTGGGTCCCCCAAAGAAGCACTCCGTGCACGGCTCAGATTCGACAAAAGCTTCACCGCACCAGGCAGCGGCTCGCAGTTCGGAAACAGCTTGTGCATCTGCTCACTTGACTCACGGGCGAATTGCTCGCGAGGGATGGGCAACTTTGCCCAATTGTGAAAGACATCGCCATTTGTAGAGTCTGGGATACCCATGAGCTGAGCACGGATAGTCCGAGTAATGGCCGGCCTTGAGTATTTTTCCAGAAGTAGGTTGATAGACTGAGTGATTATGTCCTCCGAGTTGATGAGCAGCCCGTCCATGTCGAAAATACAAGCCCGGATTGGCGGAAAGCTGCTGACAACATGTCTATTGTTTAGCTTCTGTCTATAGGAATAATGTTACGTGGACTCTGAAGCAGATGACCAATAACGACTCTGCTTAAGACCACCTTCGGATGCCGTGTGGGAGATCACGCACTCTGTCTTACGCGGAGCCATGATTCCTGACTGGGCTGACGCGGGAATTGATCCAAATTGACAGGGCCAGGAGTTAGACGAAGAAGGAAACTCGAACGGGTTGTCAAGTTCGACTTGAGTGTAGACTATGTTTCCTGCGATAGGATCTGGAGATCATACTCTTAAAAGATTCCGGTGTCGGCCAACCAACTATGACACTCAATGTAAGCAACAGCAAAAGTCTATGTTACACTCTATAAAGCTAGGAGGAGCCGCTCTCACGTGGTCGTAGAGAGACTGATAGCTCAGGTTTCCAACATAACTCTAGCGCCCGACGCCGTCGCGCCACAGCCGATGTCACTAGGAATCGTCTCAGAACTAATTATAGGGGAAATAGATTGAATATTGCGTGTTTTGGAGGGTCGCCAACAGCAAGCGCCGGTCGGGACAGGCATAGCGTCTCCCAAGTTTGCTTCTGCCCCGCCACTAACTTCAGCTTATCCGCGGCCTTTTCCGTTTGTTCAACAGTATAGACTATTTATCACTCTCTTCACTCGCACACTTGCATGGATTGTGATCCCTACTTATGTCTTGTGTGGTTAGCCCTAAGCAGTATTACAGCTTATTATGCTGAGCCCTGTAATGGCCTCATGCATCGGCGCAAACACTTGTCCGTGAGCTGGTGACCATAGTACCGGGTTGCCGAGGGATACAGCCTCGTTCAGCTGTGCTCTTCATATATAAAGGCTGGGCGCTGTGTCAGCTTTTGTCTCGATCATGTACCCCGACTATTCTATTCGGCCCTTGTTCGACTGTCCGCCGCGTTGACCATCGCGCTGCATTGTGCGGTACCAAGGCCGCGTGTAATATGACAACCAGTCTACAAATAATGTTACTCAATAGGACATGGAACGCAGAAAGGTCGCCTGTAAGGATTAACGCTTCATCGAAGTGACAGCAAGACACGGTTTACTTATTGACCTCACAATAGCTTCGCCCGAAAACTATACCCGAGCAATCATCTCGCTCTCGAGGAGATATTCAAGCACCTCTGTCTTCCCAGGAAACAATTTCGTCGATCTTGGAGAATGGATGCTGCAAGACCGCAGCCTAATTCACCCAGCAAGTCCGAGAGAAGAAGCGCCTTTATTTGTTTCCAAGTCAGAAGAGCCCCATGACTTAGTTATCGTGTACAACAGTGGGGAAAGAAAGTGGGATATGCAGCAGTATGGTCAGCACGAGCATGAAGCCTTTTCCGCGGTCACATCTATTCCGCCGGGAGGCGCGGGGCAAATAGTCTTCATTCGGGGCTTCATCTCGCCGTCATGGGTGTCAGCAATTGGCAGCAAATATGGCATCGACCCGGAATTCTTCAGGCGACACATGGACTTTCTTTCTGCGAGCATTGATAGACATGCATATAGTACGCCATCACTTCCTAGTTCTTCGAAGAACTTGTTTCGACTTTGTGTAAACACTCTCCTTCATCGCGACGATTTCGGCGGACAGGATCTTCAGTTGCAGCGCTCGAAACAAGCTGCTGAACTTGCGACGTATAAAATACAACAACTTGGATCTACCCGAGTCTGTTGCGGAGACTCGTTGGTGCGCGAGTATTCCACAGTTTGCTCTTCATTCTCTGTGATTGAACAATGGATTTCACTCTGTATTACCAAGACGGAGAGTGGCTGGGCTGGTAAGACATGATGCTAGTTCCTGTTAGAGAAGGGAAAATGTACTGAAAACATGACTGCAGTTATTGCTTGGATGGACCAAGGTAGACCCTTAGAGAAATCTCCTCCGGGACCGTGGACGAGTCACATCGAGTCGAAAGCCACGCCACTTCCCGTTCTTCAACACCATCCCAAGATGGCATTTCGAACAACCACAAATCGTCTCGATCCGGATGCAAATGTTTCATCGCAAATACAACAAAGTACCGCCATTCTACCTTTACAATACGACTCACTGGTTGCGCTTGTCGATTTGGCCCGTCGAGCACCACAAGATCCGCTTTCTATGTGCATCCCATTATTCGCACACGCAGCCTTTTCCGAGGTTCAGTTCTTGAACCTTATCGAGTCTAGGATCCAAATCCAGATAAATACTATCGTTGAAGGGGTTTCAACTGATGCGCTGGGAACCCTTCAATACTTTTCTAATATTCTCACTCGTCATGCACAGCAGCTGAAAGATACTTCTCTCGTACTAAACAAATTAGCTGAAAGAAGCTACCAGATCTTCGGCAGAGCCAGGGCGGAAAGTCCATTGCCTCCAAGTCTAGGAGTTGGCACACGGCGGCAGCCATCCGATTCTGACACAGTCAGAAATTTCGGATCCAGTAGCTCTGACGGCACCTTTACAACAAGAGGTGTTCTAGATGACTATGAAGAGCTTCGTATTCGTTGCATTGAGTTGTCAAATCTCTGTACCAGCGGCATAACTCTGGCAATGAACAAAGCCACAATTGAAGAATCTAGGAAGGCCATTGAACAGTCAGAACGGGTCAAGAAGCTCACCATTCTTGCGACGCTCTTTATTCCTCTCAATTTTAGTTCTAGTCTGTTTGGTATGAATGTTGATCTGCTAGGGCAGAATGCGGTAAGATTTTGGTGGTTCTTTGTCTTGTGTGTCCCGATTACATTGTTCGCCTATGTATTTTATCTCTGGGACTACCAATATCTGAAACAGCACTGGACGAGACTCTGGAAAAGTCTTTTATATACTAGGAGAAAGAATAACGCTGGAGGAAGTGATAAAGACCCAAGCCATACGGTATAGTATTGTGGGCTGATGAAGTGGATTGGCACCTGATACCTCGAGTAGAGTGGCTATTCAACTCTCCAAGCATATCTGTAAAATAGATATTCGCAAGGGCCGTTGTAGCACTGTATAGGTATGTAGCATTATTTAAGTTGGGATGCTGTTTAGCTACTTACAATCCCAATTGATGAAGCGTCATAATAATCATCAAATTCTTTACATTCTTTCATCCCAATAACTAAACAAAGGCGGTGTCATGTGTCATCAACGAGCCCAAAAGGCAACAATTTCGTCAAAATCCTTAGTTGTCAAACTCTTCGCATCGCGATCTTCCTTCGTAATCTCCTTCCTCAAGCGACAGGCAACCCTAAGAGCAATAGAAGCCTTCTGTGCCTTGCCTGTTGCTTCGAACAACTTTCCCTTGAGAAAAGTCGTGCGAGCAATCTCATTCTTATGCGCTGTCGGATCTACAGACCAGATATCTAGCGCCCAGTTGATCATTGCACTAATACACGTTAGAAAGCAAACGATTGCTGTTAAAATTAAATATTGCGGCACTTACATAGCTTCTTCGTTCCGACCTAAGCGAATGTAGTGCTCAGCCAACTTGTGGAAGACATTTGCTGTGTAGAAATCTCGTTCCCCTACTGTCGCAAGCATATGGCGCCATGCTCTCTGGTGGTATTCGAAACTCTCCTCCCACCTATCTTGAGCGGCGCGAAGGTTGCCAAGTGCATAGAGGATCAGTCCAGTTCGAACAGATTCCCTGTCATCCTTTCCTAAAGCCTTCTCTCTACCGGCCAAACTATCCAGAAGAAGTGTGTCGCATTCTTCTAGTTTGCCCTGCGCGAGAAGAGCCCAGCTTAGGTTGGCCTCGCCCGACCTAGGAATGTAGTTGCCGAGCGCTTTACGCATGCGCAGCGCCTCTTTAAGAGCAGCCTCACCTTCTTCGTATCGTTTATCCTGGATGCGCGAAATGCCTAGCTCTGCGACAGCGAGGTATAACCTCTCATCTTGAGTTCCCAATTCCTTGCAAATTTTGGATACCAGTTCGAGGGAAAGCTCTTTCTGAATGCGACTCGCATTAAAATCGCTTGCATCCATGGCAACAGCCCCTAAGCAAAAATGAATATCTGCCAGTAGAGCATCTCGATCCGGATGTGTCGACGGGTCGCATATGCGGATAGCTGTAGAGAAGAAGCCGTCAAAATGTTTGGTCCGTCCCCGCTCCTTTTGATACCTAGTAACGTTAGGCTATTTATAAAACTTAGAAATTTGGAAATGTATTATATATACGTACCAAGCAGCTTCAACAAGGAGTTTTGCGAAAAGCATACTAGTTGCTTCAGAAAGATCTGACATTGTCGACCAAAGTTGGTGCATCTTGAGGACGTGAGGGTAAATTGATGCACAAACGGGCCATCTGGAGACGTGTAATCTGCCGCCGCTTGATTTGGGCTTGGGTAGCTCTGGCTCCTTTGATGGCTTAGGCATTGCTGATGGCCAATCGGCCCAAAGGATCCGAGCAACTTGGCCGAACATGAATTGTTTCTTTTCGATATCCATTGTTGTTAGAACTGCATCTTGTACTAGGCGGTGAACTGATATCTGCTGCTTTTGCTTATCCCTGGAGACTAGAGACGACTGTAACAAATCGGATCGAGCTTCCATGTAGTTACTCTTCTTGAATTGGGTGCCGTCGGAAAACAGCTCCATAGACGCTGCCATCAGCAAGTCTTCTCCTATAGCATCAGGATCAAGAAATGAGATTAGCTCTAACAATTGCCGAGCGTGAGATTTCAATTTCTCAAATGCCCAAACAGTAGATAGAGAATAGCGATAGGTGATCAAATCAGTGTCAAATTTTGTCTCATAAAGGCTGGCATGCTCTTCGTGATCTGCATAGAGCTCCAGAAATTCATCTAAGGTAAGGTCCTGGCGACGGATGATACCTGCCATCTGAGAGATGGCTAATGGCACTCCGCCAAGTGCATCGGCAATTTTTCGTGCGGTGTCGTCTTCTGCGTCATTAGAAGCCGTAGTAAGATGATTGAATAGAGATATGCTGTCTTGCTCTGATAGTGGACCGAGATCCATACCCTGAGGCCGCCTCGTAAACATGCTCTTTGCCAATGGATCCCGGCTAGTGATAAGAATTGATCCGCTCCCTTGCGGCCAGTAGTCAGCTAGGATCATGGGATCATCTGCGTTGTCGAAGATGAGCAGCCAGTTCGCTTCTGATTTCACTTGACCGGGCTGAGCAAACTCGTCCAGCCCCGACAAATTCTTTCGAGGGTTGGAGAGCCATCCTTTCACAATCTCTCGGCTTACCACTTGGCTTTTACACTCGGCCGAAGTTTCAAGCCCCAGTGCCAACGAGATTTGCTGGAAATGCTGATCAAGTTTTGCAATCTCATCTGCTATGACCCAGAACACGGCATCAAACGATTCTCTATGCCGTCGGGCAAACTCGCGCGCTATCTCAGTCTTTCCGATTCCTCCAAATCCGCAAAGAGCGAATTGTCGTAGAGCAATTCCTGATGCTGTCACAGCGCTTTTAGAAGGCAATAGTTCGGTCGCAAGTCGCTCCAAGATATCTTCGCGGCCACAAAAATCGGCATTTGAGGTATGTGTGTTGAGAAGAAAACACGGTAAATGAAGGGTTTTTCGTGTCTCGGGATTCGGCGTTGAGGGATGTACAAGTTCAAAGCCTGACAGAGACGTTCCTTCAGTTGCTCTATTAGACGGCCATTCCGTTGCGTTGTTCGAAGGCCATTCGGTGAGTTCCATTTGCTCAACTAATTCGTGTCAGTATAACGACTTGGTAAACCATGAAACTTAAAACTCACGTTTGAGGGGCATTTCGCTTATTGTGGGCGAATAAGAGCTCATTGTTGCGTACTGATATTCCTCTTGACTTTGTTAGCATTCTCGTCTCCGGGGTTTAAATATGGGTTACATACGGTCCTCGAGTCGAATTGCAACGAGCTGAACGGCATCACGCAAAGTCTCATACATGAATTTGTTGAGCTCAGATAAGCCTTCGCCTCCAACGCTCTTGGTAAAAAGGCATGTGTCGTTATGATTGAGATTGAGTCCAATCACTGTTTCCATTGGAGCGTGGGTCGAGCAAGCTTCGCGGTTGACCAGCTAGAATCTTAAATTAGCATGAATATGTCGTCAAAAGTCAAACCTTACCTGTTGGTATTTTGGGCGTAATGGCGTTGAGGTGTTTTTCGATTCACGCAGCTCGTATACAGACAGTATTGGGGTACGAAACGAGATTCCTTCGAATCGATCGGCCAGATCAAGCAAAATGGCACCTTCTTGCTCAATATTTGCGCTCGGAATCTTTAGGCTTTTCCCCGTCGTCGCCTCCAATACATCTCGAAAACGCGACAAGCTCGTGGTCTTGTCTCCATAGCGATGCGGAGTGCTTAGGAAGATGACACCAGCTATGGCATTGACAATCGATCCGTAACGAGGAAATTGCTTATTAGCGACACACAAAGCCTGCTTGACTACAATACCACCTAAACTGTGGCAGACTACCACAATTGGTTTTGTGTCGACCTAAAGCATGTGCATCAGAAAATTACCCATAGTAGTCAAAGTCCGCGTGTTTCACTTACAGAATTATAGGTTACCTGTGATCGCACATCAAGTAAATGTTGGAGAAGATCATAGCCTAACATCAAAATCGACTCCCATGATGGCTTGGTGACCGCAAATGGGGAAGCATATTCGTATGCGAGAATGCGAGCCCCAGCACCAGAATCGGGTAAGCTCGCAAGCCATTCGTGGTCGGCAAACGGCCAATTTTCTGGCGAGGTGGTTCCTATACCAGGAATAAGGACAATGCTAGAATTTGTACGTTAGAAGAGGCACTGCGCTGGATCTGGCTGTATTTGTCCTACTCGACACCATCCTGAAAATGATCACCTGGGTCTCGCAACACCTGAAGGCGGCCTGTCGTCGCGAAGCTCGTCGCCATGGCCATCTTCTCTCACCTAGCCGAGGGAGAGAAGCATTATTGAGAGTTTAATGCGACGATAAACGGTGATGTAACCGTCAGAGGAGAAGGCCTTTGCAGCCAGGCTCTGGATATCGAAGAGTAGAGACTTCGGTCGCCCGCACATCGACTGAGCCTCGTCTAGAGTCACGCACTGCGATATTAATTAATATCCGTGTGCTAATCCCGATGGGGCAAATGACGAGATAAAATATCTACAATCATCGTCTTACATTCCGTCGTAACCGTTCGTGCATATCCGTAGTATTTTCTAGTCCTGTGATTGGTCTTAATGGATTTACACTGAGCAAGCAACAACAACTTATGTTTCTGGAGGGCCCATGACGTGAACGTGATTTTCGTTTCATTTTTTTGTTATTATTCTAAATGTACATGCTCTTCTATGATCCGTGCTGTTGTTGTTTGTGAAACATAGACGCAAAAGCCGATGAAAAATGAAATACTGCGCTTGGTTCAACTTCGCTAAGCAAGGACAAGAAGCGATAGTGCATGGAGAGTAAGCAGCTGCCAAATTTCATGTGGGGAGTACCATAAAAGAGATACAAGTCGAAACTCCCGAGAAGAAGGTTGCCTTGGAGGAAAATGAATGTACTATAAGATGATCATAAGTCGGATAATTACGGAGTGGATGTAGGTGAATTTTCTCAGACATGGCTCAGCTCGGATGCTATAGCAGTTGAGTAAGTGATCCTTGCGGTACATGTATACAGATTAGTCAAATTGCATTGCCCAAATAGTCTAAACTATTTTCACTGTAGCAAACTCTTCATCCTCAAAGAGCTGACATTTTTCGCTCTCCCAGTAAGCATGATGTCCGATACCTATCCTCTCAAATGCACCGTCAACCGAAGTAGACGGCTTCAGCAGCAAAAACTAGGTTTCCGGTCCCATATTTGGCCTCGGGTTACCATAGTAATCGTTCTTGTTGACGGGTGCAGTCCACGTAAACAGCACAAGGCAAATAAGCTTCTCATCATGTTCCTCCATCGTCCATTTACAGCAGTCATCTCCGTGCTGGCATGCACCTTTCATCCAGCAATCCCTCTGCCGCTCTCTAGAGAAAATTGTCAAGCTTCTTGGTCGGTCCAGTTTCACCTTATAGGAGCGTAAATTTGCAGATCTCACATATGCTCTGGCCATTCCACCTGAGTCAAGCATTACAGCCAGCTTCACACGAGATACAAGACCTGTCAAGATGGCCTCGCCACTCACAACGCTGCTCGTTTCGTCGTTTGCAACTTCCCTCAGACATGTAACACTTTCCACCTTGACGCATTCTATGAGATGAGGGGTGTGCTTCCAAATGTCTACCGGCTCGTCGAATTTGTAAGTCACAGGCGCGTTAACAGATGCCCATGACCAACTTGGGATACCCGATTTCTCCGTTATGCTCTGCTCCGCAATGGGTGATTTTACCATCTATGCGAGGTCATAGCGAAATTCTCGTCTCCATAGGCTCGCTAGATACTCTTCAGGGTGCCCATCCCCTTGACTTAGCGGATCATCTGGAAGACCTTCACGAGCCAACATAGCCAACCCAGAGACAGCATTCAACTTATCTTTTCGGAGAATAAGGTCGCGTTTTGTGTACTCCACCACAATGTCTCTCCATCTTTTATATGGGTTTTGGGGATACCCTGGGCAGCTTCGGACATAGTCATATCTGTCGTACTTATGAAAAGTATGCCATGCTGGCTGCGGACGAGAGAGCACTACATCTGCTTTCAAACGCTTCAACTTGAGATGTGTTCCTAAGCGCCCAAACCCAGAAGATTGAGGCTTCCACAAGATGTGACCGCACTCACATATTGTTCGACACAGACACTGCCAAATCATCTCGTTGCCGTTGAAGCACAACCGACGGGTTGGTATTAGACTTTCCTGAAGAGACCATCCTCGCTTATCGAGGGAGCTTCTTGACAAGTCTTCCTTGTACTCAGCGTTTTCTTCAAGGCGTGGTCTCACAAAAACTTCAAGAGGTGGCTCCTTCGGGTTGAGTGGGATGCCAGCGGTAAAACAACTCTGCCAGGCAGGGTGCGCGAACTTCTGGGGTCCCAGAAGTCGTGACTTGCATTTTGCTGGTTCAAGAGCTGCAATTGAAAGCCGAGAATGTAGATATATGCGGTTCAGTTCCGCTGCGTCACCGCAGCAATCAACGGAATCGTCGTGGATGATACACAAAGAGTCCACCCATAAGCTGCGGATTTTGAGGCCGCGGCAGACTATTACGGCGTCTCTTATACCAAGAGGTACCTTGGACCATGGAATTGACTCATAGTGCGCTTCCAAATTCTCCGCAGTTGTCCGCAAAACATCTTCGGTATCGGGTCCCCCGCAGTAGCTTAGGCATGCGTATGGTGTCACTTCAGTGGGTTTATAGAGAAATGGATTTATAGCATCATCTTCAGAACCGACATCTATAAGCAGCTTGGGCATAAACTCTGTGTTCGGTACCTCACACGCCTCATCGTGCTCAAGGCAGTGAGAGAGCCATTGAGAGGCGCGGTTAAGAGCAGCCTTGGAAGATGAATCTGAGAGAATTTTCATGGCTTGAGCCCGAGGTCTTCGCAGGATATCGGTAGACCCGGGCTTTGGATCCTCTGGTTTCTCTGGTTCATAAAAGGGTGCATCTATACAAGGGTAGTTAGTATAGTAGGGAAGAAGTAAATGCATAAACAAATCTGTGATCTGAAGAAGACATCCTACGCAGCATACCCTTTGATCGGTGAAGCATCTGAAATGAGCCAATTGAGATCCTCTTTGAAAAGAGTTTAACAGTGTAAGTGCTCCATTTCTCGACACGCACCCATTTGCCGTCCTTGTCGGCATTGATCCAACCAGGCTTGAAATTGTACACAGCTTGGAGTAGTAGGTTGCATTCGACGCACTGTGTGGCCTCTTTGACGAGAACTTGCAACCTCACATTGACCGCGATCTTCCCATTGGCCCTGTACAACACTTCGGCTGCCGATCGATGACGACCAAACAGCGAATGAGGACATTGGTCATCGAAATGGTCGTCCGCGTCTCTGGAAGTGAACAAAAAATAAAAAATAAAAAAGAGCACCACTAGGTCGAAATTTCTCAAGTCTAACTCTTTCATTCTGATCAAATTGCACTTCTGCTTGAGTCAATCTGCTCCATACAACTCTACACCCCTCTATATAAAAGGTGCATGTTCTCACATGTCCCACAATACTGCTGATGGCAGCCTAGCGATAAACCCCTCCAAGGATTGCGATGGATGGTTGTCATCCCCGCTCACTTGTCTGACATCAAACTGGCATTGCAGTCACAGCTACCGGACTAATGCTAGCTGGAATTAATATGTCAAAATCTGCCTATCGAGTTAGAGATTGACCAATGAGTACACACTCCCATCTTCCGATCCCTGTCTCTTGGAAGTCCAGCTGCCGTACACCGCGACTTTGAATCCCACGGTTCAAACACGAGCCCGGGATATGCATACAGGTTCGGATCCTAGGACTCTTTACGCGGAACTAACGAGCCGCAATTTTCCGCAATTTCTGTTATTAGAAAAATGGCTTACAAAATAATTCGAACTAGAAAATGGACAGTTCACCTTCTCCACGCCGTCGGCACAGCGGCGATCAGCCGCCTCGGAGATACAGAGGTATCTCTGCTGGGACTTCCAACAGTAAACGGCTGAGCTCACCCAAACCGGATTTCCGTCCCTTTTACGAAAATAACTATAGAAATAAACTAAATTTTGATTCTCCCTACGAAGAATTACCCATACCAGAGGATCCAGCATCCTGGGAGTCTCATTACAGCACAGAATCTTACAACAGTCGAAACGCTTCATCAGGCACACCACCCCTACCCAGTGGTGGTAATGTTGCTAGGGAAAATGTCAGCAGTAGACCTAGCTTTGTTGAAGGGATTGAAAATGACGGGAAAAAAGCTGAAGAAGTTGAGGACGCCGGCCTGTCGTGCATAGTGACTCTTCCAAGCAACAACAAACAAAGCTTGCCTTACACAAATCTCACAGACTCGAACTCAGTGTGGAAAGTAGGAAAGAGCTACGATAAAAAGATTGGTACAACGCATCTCCAATCAATTTATTCAATAAAGTATTCCATAGGGGAGATGGGACAAGAAAAGATTACGCTCTTTTGCCCACAAGGCCCTATCAAAGACGATGACGATTCAGCAGTGGTGCAAGCCAAATGGCTGTAAGTAATCATATCGCCTCTTAAACTCTCCTCGGAGAATTGACTCTTTGGCTAGCCATGTTCAACGTTCTTCAAGGAGCGTCAAGGTCCTGGAGGTAGGATGCCATGGCTCATTGTTCCTGACTGCACTGACTAATGCTGATGTAGAAGCTCGTCATGGATTGCCCAATAATTAATGGAGATATTCGGAGAGTTGCCATTTTACTACTTGAAGCTGTCGAAAGATCCTTCCTCCGAGAAGCAGAAAATGGAGCATACATAGAGCCGGGTTCGGTTGTGCGTTTTACTGGCACTCGTCACATGCCTCACGACTCGAGCAATTTTGTGGTCACAGAACCTGTCATTTTTATTGCGTTCCCATTTGTGGAGTTGGCGTCATCGAGAAATACCCACGGGTCTCGTGAAAGAGATGAATACTATCCTCGAACTCTCCTTCAGAACCTTTACGGATTTGACGTCGTCACAAGCAGGGGCAAGCATCAAGTTATACACAAGATGTCGGCGGGCAGTCAGCCAAATGATACCTTATATGTCAATCAATTGTGGTGTCTTGTGATAGGGTCAGATATCCTGATAACCCTTTCAGACCGGCCAACGGACGATTTGCTGGGTGGATCAATTGAGAAACGTACCGACTATTTCAAGCAACCCTTAAGAATTGAGGTTATCGATACAAATGGCTCACAGCATAGCATGAGTATATCGTCAAAGACGCCATGGGTAGATCTCTTCCGACATGTGATATTTACCGTTCACGGTAATCTCATGAACATTATGGACTATGAGTTAGTGGACGAGGCAGACGAAGTAATAACGGCAGAAAGATGGGTTGAAATCGCAAAAGCAACGAAACTATCGCTACTTAAATTTTATCTCACCGAGCGAAAGACCCCAGCATCGCGCTCATCGAGTGTTTCTAGTCGAATCAGCAATCGTTCGGGCATTAGAAGACTTTTATTACTTGATTACGCACATCGCGACCGTCGCCACGGCTCAAAGGCCAGCACATCACGCCATTCTGAGGATAGATATGATGCGGATTCGTCTTCTGGCGAAAGAAGAGCGGTATCGAAAAGAACATCAACGCCAAGACCGCCTAGACATGGAAGGCCTCCCATCAACACTCGATCGTACAGTGAGCCCGCCGAGATCAAAGATCAAAGATCCAGAATAGAGGCAGAAATCTACCCAAAAGCCGAGAACAAAAGTCTTCCAACCATAATCACGCTTGACAGCAGCGACGAAAATTATTCCGAGCCCGAACGGGCAATTACATCGATGCGCGACTCTCAAGATGTGGGCAATAATGCTAGAGAGTCTCGCCAAAACGATGCCTCTCCGTACAATACATTCACACCAGAGAACCAGCAGTCGCCATCATCAGGCTATGTTGGCGAGGACATCCGCTATATGGGACCTCCGTCAAAGCATGACGATTCCTCGATGCACGAGCTACGAGCTATTGTAAGCGACATTGAAGAAAAGAAAGAAACTCTCACTCATCTCGAAGATCATTTTTCCTACCTTGGTGATGACGGCAAAGTCAAGGTATCCGAAGAAGAGGCCCCAGATGTACTGTTGCTGAAAGATACAGTCAGTTCCGCTGAGAATCCCAACATTCAAAAAGGAGATGATGAGTTACACGAACATAAAGAGACACCTTCAAGTCAATTGAATAGACCAGCAACGGCATATCAAAAAGTCCAGATAGAGGATGGATCTGAGTCTTCTGATGAGGACAAAACCGATAGACACACATACGACGATCCAACTCACGCTACTTTACAGGATACGACATCCGAGCTCAATCTAGATGATGATGACGACTTGATGCTAAAGAGCCAGAGAGGCCATTTTTATCCGTTCATCTCGCCTGATTTCGACAACCGGGAAAATACTTCAGAGAAAGGGTATTCTCTTAGAGATAGCGCCAGCTTTCCGCAGAGCGATTCATACAAGGGGCTCCGCTCACGATCCCGTTCTCTCTCAAGCTCCACAGATCATTCATTCTATTCGCGTGGAAGAACTCGTACGAGGAAAAGACGAGCTTGGAAGCGGGACAGTCCAAATTTGGTTCACGATTCTTCTTCGAGACCAGGAGTCCGCTTTCACCCCCAAATACAATACTCCGACTACCACGAAAATGCAGAGATGTCTCCTTACGGCAGTTCAAATGTTACCAAAGTGGAAGCGCTACCCGTACAAACAGCTGTGCCATTCTTTTTCTGGAAACAAAGCAGCGTCGCAAGCACATTCTCATCTCACGACAATGCAGAGCAGACCCTGATTAAGCTGCTTGATCAAATTGATGAGCGGATATCCGACGATCCTATTAGCAGGTACTATTCGAAAATTCCAGAATTGACTATGGATGATGTATTATCGAGACAGGAGTCGCTTCACGAGCCGGTCTTGGAAAATGACTTGGGCATCGGTCAGGGTGAATCTATCCAACCGAATAGTCTGAGTGCACAAGAAACGGTGGATTTGAGGACAGCCAACATATTAGGGCTCCGTTCCCCTGAAGATCAAACTGAAGTGCTGAATAAAGAGAGCGAAGACAACAATGCCGAACCTTTGGAAGCGCTCGGCACAAGGGTGGACAACGATCCAACAAACGCTGAAGTTCAGAGAAGCGACACTAAGCCCACATCTCACAATACATTCAATTCAACAAACAGCTCACCAGGTCGACAATCCAATGGAGAAACAAAATTTTACCAAACGCAGGCTCTTGGTCTCATAAGCCACGACAAAACGCTCGTTAAACAACTGGTTGGCATGAGCCAGCAGATTGTATGGTCATTCATACCAAACACGGGCGGGTCCAGGATACATACCTTGATGAAACGACTTTGGGGTTGTGTGGATATGATGTGCCTGGTGAGCGATTTTCATCTTCCGTCTCTATCACAATTCACCAATACTGATATAATTTGATCGACGGCAGCAACTTCTCTGGGAAGAGAGCCAGAGAGGACACGATTCTGAGTGCACATACATCATACGTAATTTCTCGAACCAAGTCAAGAAAACGGAGCACAAAAGACGAAAGCCAATCTCAGGAAAGATACATTATCTGGTTTGTGGAGATTGCAAGGCCGCAAAACCTTACCAATCAGCCAAGGATGCCTTGGATCATTTGCACGAAAAACACATTGACTGCCAGCATGGTGGTTCCGAGCGGCCGTACGACGACCCTTGCTATGTATGGCTGCATCGCATTTGGCACGATGGATACCCTATGCGGAGTTCGCGAGATGGACTCCTGGGGATCGTGGAGGATTTTATCGAGGAGCTTTCTTATATCAGCGACTACGTGAGAGAATTGCACAATATGACGGCAAGAGATTCTTCAGCGAGCGATACAGTATCAACGCCTCCTCTATCCGGGAATATTACTCACGCATTTCAACAAATTGTCAAAATGTTCATCTTTCGCTCAAAACAATTGTCGCTGGTAAATCGGCGGCGAGACTTGATCAGTGGAAGTTCATTGGAGAATTTTCCGTTGATTCAACGCATTGATCGGAAGATTGAAGAGCTTCTGTCCCTAGAAATGGATGCAAACGAACGCATCATAGATCTTTTAGAGAGCGCCAAGAAAGACATTTTCCTATCTGGCATCGGATCTCATTCGGAGATACTTGAGGCTGAGAGTGTCCGAGTCCAATTTCTCGCCTTAGCATTCATGTCAGGAATCCAACGGCCTCTTCTGCAGCCATCGTTTATGGGTCGCTCTTATGCAAAGGATACTCTTTTGCAGCTGTATAAAGAGTACACTTCTCGGCTTCATTTCCAAGCTAATAACCGGCCTCGGAAACGTGTTTTCTTAGATATCCATGGCCTCGAAGAAGAGCTTCAAGCGTTGGATAAATTGGTCGACAGCCAAGAAAGCTGTCTTTATAACGTTTTGACTGTTATCGATCCTCTCACTTCTCGATACACTACAGAGACGCGACTCCGAGAATTTCGGGCAGAAGTCCAATACGGCAATGTTCAATTACACCAACTGATAGAAAGACGGCGAGAAATTGACAATTTGGCGACAAGACTCTGGATTTTGAAGGATCAAGTGAAGCAAACGATTGAGATTATGGAAGAAGACCATGGAAAAGCGATCCGAGTTTTTACTGTCGTTACTCTATTTTTTCTGCCGTTGTCATTTGTGTCAAGCTTCTTCGGCATGAATACGGTAGACGTGAGGGATTCAAATTGGAACCAGCAGATCTTTTGGATTACCGGAATACCAATGACAGTAGTAGTTTTATCTCTGGCGTGGATTTACGGCTACAAAGGTGAAGAGATCCGTGATTGGATGATTCACAGAATGCAAGATCGAGGTCGGCAATATTGGCCATCAACGTATCACCATATGAGCAGTCGGACATCGCTTGATAAACGATGGAAGGAATGGAATCCAGCGACAGTGGTGAACCAAAATAGAACGGATAGACAAGACTTTAAGACTCTAATAAGGAGCAAAGTCCAGAATGTACCCGGCTGGCGGCGCAGCACTAACGAGAATTTTAAAGGGCTTAATGGGTCCGACGAGAGATTTATGATGAGAAGACGAAACACGGAAGATAGTTTGGCACCAATGAGGTGTTGATAGATTCATGGATAGTCAATGGAAGAGAACTGGGGGAGAGCAGAGAGTCTACAACTAGCACCTCCATCGAAAATGTGATAATTCTAGTACGTGATCAGTAATGAGGGATGAGAATATAATGAAATAGCTTGCAGATGCATCAACAATATAATAACTTGAGACTCTCCTCCTCACCATCATATACAATAAAATTGAACGATTGAGCAAAGATGTTGGATGCGTCTAAAGCACGGTGCAGCTGGTGTACCACCCGCACTTTGGCACGTGGTCAAAATCCGTAGCTATAACATATATGCCATTCTTGCTATTTGACAGGCTTTCAACATTTGGAATTTTATATATACATCCTGACTCTATCATTAGCATTCCGTGTTCTGCTTACTTTCGCACGACTGATTCTTGCGTCCAAACTCAATTTCGGCCCAGTTCTCATCAGACCAGCTTAAGCCCCGGTTGCAATGATCTCTACTGCTGCAGTTGGTGACGACGATATGGAGCCTGAGTGGCCTATGGACCTGTAAAGAAGAGACAACATTTCCACATCATATAGATATGCTAACCGCCTCAAAGTGACGACGCATTGCATTCCACCTACATGTCCATCTATTTACAGACGGACGATTTGGGGGCGGGGATGTGACTAAGCGCCCAGCCGCCAGACCAAGATCTGGAGGCTATTACTAAAAGTCAAATGGGCCAATCTTTGTCACGATCTCCCAGTTCCAATCCCTCCACGGAACAAGAGTGGATTTCGACAGCTCTGTTGGCGCTTAAGCCTGGCGCTTCCACTGCCAGTAAGAAGAGAGACGGAAACGGGCCTCATGGCCGGCGCCTAACCAGAGACGAACTGTTGCCTAAGAGCCTCTTGGGTCATTATCTATCCTCTATCCCCATTCTGCGAGCTGAAAAGAGAGGGAGCTCTCGACATATCCTCAATTCCACATCTTCATTAGCTAGCACTGAGATAACCGGCATCATGGCGGAAGCTATCGGGATAGCATCCGGACTGCTAGCACTGGGCCAGTTCGCTTTCCAGTCCAGTGTCGCTCTCTATGAGACAATCAACAGCTATCAATCTCACCAACAACGTGTGCGCGAGCTCGCGGAGGAAGCGGGCGCCCTGAGTGAGGTGCTGGACTCGCTGGTTGAGACAGTCAAGGCGACAACCGACATTGATCTTTCTTCGCTTGAGGTGCCTCTGCGACAGTGCGGCAAGGCCTGCCAAACCTTTGAGCAGCAAATAAAGAAGGTCTCGTCAAGATCTACCGGCACTCGGACAAGTCTCAGAGATTGGGCAAAGCTGCGATACATGGGAGAAGACATGGATGGCTTCAGGCGACTGCTCGCCGGCTACAAGATGACCATCACAATTGCCCTCACGGACGCAAACCTGTAAGTGCTCTGCATTTCTTGCGTCCATCCATGACATATCTAACTTTATTATCTTGAGCAGTCGCAGATCCGCCGCCACTGCTGAAAACATAGAGGGCTACAATGATCTCATATGTAGCGCTAGAGAGCAGTTTGAAGATCGTCTCGAGGGGATAAATGAAAAGCTTGACGAGCTACTTGGGAAGAGCGTGTCAGATTCTACTCTGGATACGTCTGAGCTGATGCAGATCAAGGAGGAGAAATTGAGCACGGAAAAGAGTCTAGCGATTGTCGCCCAGCTGTCCAGTCACATCGCAGAACTTCAAGTCAAGTATGCGAGAGATCCTGCCGCGAGCACAGCTGGTAGTTCCAATAAGGGCTCCATGTCCGAGAAGATTACCCACGAGGGTTTGCAAGAGTGCCAACACAGCCTTACACGCATGGCGGCGAAACTGAAGGAACACGAGAGGCTTCTCTTCAATCGGCTGACGGAAAAGATGAAGGCCTCAAGTTCGACCCCAGAGGAAGCGGCCGATATTGCCCGGTTAAGAGAAGAGTGGGAGTCAACCTTTGAGTCCATGAATATCCTATCCAAGGCAGGATCTTATTTTGAGAAAGAAACCAGCGTGATAGAGAACCATGCGACCGGCGACGCTCACCAGATCATGGTCGCCACCGACGAAAAGACTCTTCATGGAACAAATCGAGGGCTAGGATGGAGGTCAAGGCAGATCGGCGGGCGCATGAATGACGAAACAGTGCGACAGATATCGCGAGACATGGTGACGGTCACAATCAGGAATGTGTATGATGAACAACCGTCTGCACGCAAGGGCACTCCAACGGGACCAGCTGACAGGGAACCAGTTAGTCGACACACCGAGTTCCATGAACGATACGGAGAAGGATTCAAGTTGACATCTATGAAATGAACTTGTTCAAATATGTATTTTTAGCGTTTCTTTAGCTGCTTGTATTGTTTACAAAGTATTCTAACTAATATGCAACCTCAAGTCAATGTTAACTAAGCCGAACCCATGCGGGCCACACCAAGGCGTTCTCTTCAAGCAAGAAATAGAGGTGTATGTGATTACAATCTGATTGATGATCTTTTTAACACGACAGATGAAGCTTGTGTTACAGGGGTCATTGGAAGCTAAGCTGATGTTACACTAAGCTACGGAGTGTAGCAAAGCAAGTAAAAGACGAGTTTGCAGGGTAGAGATGAATTTTCATGTATAAAATTACGCTAATCAGTTTAACAGCAAGTTGTTATCAGCGTCGTGATTCGTAATGTAGTCTATAATTATTTCTATACCTCTCTTCGTAAGCATTCTCGCGGTTCAAACGGTCCAAGCGCTTATCAACGTCTATTCAATGCACATCAAGCCATTGGCTTCAAAGCATACATCCGCACTGGGAGAAGCCTCATAGCCCCGGTCTCGGGAAACCCTCTCTGCAGCTCCGTTGCAACAAGCTTCAAGTTGGCCTGTTCAAAGATACTCCGAAATTTGGTATCCTCCCTACCAGCATATTAGCCACTTAGTCCAACACGTTTGCTCTTCCCCTCGGAGACCTCACCTTGTGACACTGCTGTCCTCTTCGTCGAAATCATCATATCCCTTTGTGCTCTGGTTTTCTTTCAGAACGATAATTCCATCTGGGTTCAGGACCTCCTGACACCGGCCAAGAAATTCCACCAGCTGTATGTCAGTCAAGTGGCCTACACACCACTGCACCCAAATCAAGTCATACCGCACGTCTTCGGTCGGCCGCCAGTCTTGTAGACCAACATTGAAGACGGTTCGCACCCCAGGCTTTGTTTGAAGCGCCGCTGTGAACTTGGCCACAGGCTCAACGACATCAACCTGCTCGGCTATAGGGAGCAGGAGGCCTTCTGTTACCCTCCCGATGCTACAGGGCTCACATCATGTTAGCCATCAGTTCTAGCGTCCACTTATATACGATTGCATGTACAAGGCACTGACCCTGCTCCACCCTCCAGTGCATTTATCACCTTGTGCCGACCATTCTTGCTGCCGATGCCCAACTTAGCTAAGAAGGTGCGTGAGCCCTGGAGGTCCGTCCTCAAAATGCCATGGAATCCCTGTACTGCAGGGATGCCGCCTAACATGCCATTGACATCAGCACTGATGCCCTCCCAGTATTTTAGGCCATCCTCCTTGCTAATAAAGCTGTCGGCGGGCGTTGAATCGTCTGGATTTGACATCTGGTGGCTGCTGTTGGACGGCTGAATGGTTAGCTGCCCAACACTGTGTACTCTTAGGAAAATCTTACAAGCGCAATAGATACAGCAGAACTGAGGAATGCTTTAAAACTTACGTAGAGAGACCAAAATGGCCGTAAGTTCGTTATCAGAATTTTTTAATAAGGCTGGATGCCCCTTGTGACCAATCTTTGCTTGCTCGTCATCGGGCTGTAACTCGAAGTTTTTACTCTCACTAAGCCACAAATTACATACCTAGGTACATGTGTATACAGATGACTAATTCCATAGAATCACGTGCACAGCGTTTTATCTACGGGCAGCCAAATGGAAACGGAAAAAGAATTCTTGTTTCCTGCTCTACATTATTCTACAGATGTTTGGCTATTCAAATAATAGCAGAGGCTTAAAAGCTGATGATTCCATTTTATGGATGATTTGATTCTCATTACTCTGACAGCGCACTTAGCTACATATATGCATGCTTCAAGGCATTACAACCATTGAGAATTGGGACCAGAAACTCTATATCAGATCCATTGATTCACTTTACTAAACTGTAGTTCTGCTGTGTTCCAAGGGTGAAAAAAAAGACATTAAAATGAGTCCAGCCGGTCGGAATCAGCGAAAAGCACTATATTTTACAGGTTCTGGCCTTTTAACCCTATGCAGAACCGATTGTCTTCCCCATGTATGACGTTTTGAGGCAACAATACAGGTGCCTTGCCGTCCCCTTTCTCCACGTGGACCGCCTGGCTTGGGACATACGCATTCAGAGATCAGGAAAGTGGCTTTCCGCAAATTGCCATTATTTATGCGTCGAACTATGCTCGAGGTTGATCTTTTTCAGGGAAACGAAGGGTATTTTTGCCCTGATATGAATTGTGCTGTTTCCACCCTGCCTGGCAAACACATCAACTTCATCTGTCCCCAGATCCAACAAGAGATTGGTATAGGAAGTAAAACAAATTCTGGGGAGAGGAAGTGAATTTGGTCCCATTTGGGTGGGTTGGCGCATTGAACAGTCGCTATCTGAAGTGTTTTGGAGGCATCATTGCGTTATTCCACTACGTAGCTCGACACTTACTTCCAAATGGGAACATTACAATACCAACCGGTGTCCAAGAGTCAATTTGAGTGCACTTCACAAAATTGTTGAGGGTGGCCGGGTTTGCAATATGGGATGAGAGGCGAGTGGAGGCCATGAAAAACTTGACCCGATTCACGGGGCTTCAGACGGATTGAATTGTGAGTGAAGACATCACGCTAGAATTGTGGGAGCAGCCCTCTGGATTATGGAGTGAAATAAATGGTTTGCTTGAGTTACATACTTGCTGATATGTAAGTAGTTTAGAGGAGGCATTGAATGTCGGAGAGATATCAATCATTACTTCAATAAAAAATAATTCTTCTTCCAGTAACTTATAACAACAGCTCGAAAAGCATAGGCCAATCTTTTATAGCATGTTTCTCTTTACATCCAATTTTTGAATTGAACCAAACTCTGTTTTATTTGCTGTTTTATTTGCTGTCTTCTGATAACTATACATGGTCGATGGAGGCTTCAGCCTATAGAGCGTCTCTGTGTACAAAGAAAGAAGCTGTCAGCGGTGAGGAACTTTGACCTATATATCGTAAGTATTTCTTTTAGAGTACTTCAGTGACACGAATTATCCAGGTAAATTAGTTCAGATATACCCGAAAGGGGCGAGTGCCAACGTAAACAGCATAACGTAATGGATAATTCTCAACTATGATATAGCTAACGAGCAATACAAAATATTCATCATCCTCTTCAAGCACCACTTCTTGCTCTGTGCCATTGTGTTGCCCTAGGAGGCTGCTACGGATGCTCGTTGCTTCCTCTTGGGTCTGAGAGGAAGTTCTGCAAGCTGGCCTTCTCCAGGCTTCTCTCCATCATTCGAAAGCTCTGGAGATTTCTTTTGAATAGTCGCTAATGCCATTCCTTCTGAGATAATCTCAAGGGATAACCCAGCCTCTGTAGCCTCTTTTTGGACCTCATGCCCACCTTTCAATAATACCGGTAGGTCCAAGCGACACATCGGGCCAACTATTTCATATGCCTCAGCAGAAAGCTTCCATTCTTTGTCCTTTTTAACGTACGCGGGCATCTGGACAAATGTTTCTATGGTCGTAACGGTCTCGAAAATCTTGTCTCTATCAGCCTCGAACCATTCTCTGTGACCCCCACCACATTTCTCACAGGCTCCAATCAAGATATTATCATGAAACAACTGCGCTTGGATAATTTTTTCAGCCTGTCGCGCTCCACGAAATTTTGATTCAGTCTCGTGAATGATCTTTGTGTCGGTTCCATAGCAGTTTCTGGGTTGCCGCAATCTCTGTTCTGCGCCTATGGTCGAGAATCCGATCTTGTATAAGCCAGGAATATTCTTATGCTCAAGGATATAGACTGTGCCTTCTTTCATCATTCCCTCCTTTGGGTGGCTGTTGATCACTTGAAATACTGACGTGTTGTCTCGTTTTGATAATTTGCGTCTTGGAGCGCGAACATCTCCAAGACCACGGATTTTCCCTCCTGTTTTTGGACTGCCCTTGGGAATATTCATTTTCTTATCGGCCTTTGCAGTATCGGATAAGATGAGAATCTCTTTGGTGACGACTTTCTCATGTTTCTCCCAGATACCTTCCGAGTCACAGTCTGAAACCGGTTCGTCGTAAATCGGTCCACCAGAAAGAGAGGTCTTAGACAGCAGATCGCTAATTTCCGATACAGATGTTGAAAGAATGTATTCAGATGATGAGAATGGAGAGGGGGATGCAGATGGAGACATCGGCGGCGAACTGGAAGCGGCGGTTGTTTGTTGCTCTACCCATTCACGAAAAGACTCGAGAGCGGCTTCAACATGGCGGTTGCAGTGCGTGTAGGTGATAAAAAGCTCTAGCTTCTCGTATAAAATATCCGTTTCAGGACACCTCACCATACTCTTGAACTCGACAAAGAGCTTCTCGACTTCTGCGTGTTGGCTTTGAAGCCACCCGTTGTTTTGACACCGACGTGAGCGGTCCTTAAGCAAAGCGCTACACGGAAGCGGCTTAGAATTATTACCGCGGTGTGTAAACTCATCGAGACTTGCTTGTATATAGGCAAGCTCTTCAAAGACGGGATTTTGAATGGAGTTGGTAGTGGCCATATTGCAATGTCGAGTCTCTGTATGGTAAAGCACAGATATGTTTGACATCAATCAGGCCTCAAGAGCAGCATATATGAGTATATATATACATATTGAGCAGATATACCTGGTGTCGGCAAACGTGGACGCATGGGTTGGATTCAACCGGCAAATTGTACGCCGACTGCACCGCCATCTTGATGAGCCTTGTAGGTCGGTCACCGGTTTAGACATAGTATTCTTTGTACTCAGTATGCGGAATCAAGATGCAGCTAATCCAAATGGGAAACTAATTTGAAGGATCATAATTATGTTTGATCGTCTTGAGTTAAGACTGTTCGGCGTGGCCGCGTGATATACAGGTAGCAAACGATACGCCCTAGGCTCGTACAAGGATAGAAGTACAGATACATATACCTGCTGTTTTGAAGGCTAAGTGAACTGTTTATGAAGTAAGATGGTTATTTTTTTAGGTATTTTGTCTATATCAAGGCCATGGAGACAATTCTACAGATTACGTGCTGCCGGACCGTTGTTCTCCGCCAGTGCCAGGTATCAATTATATATGTATCAAGATAGCATCTTCAGTCATACACTCTCCGTCAAATTCAAGGCTCAAAGTACTTTAAATCGAATCCATGACAATTCAATGGGAGCCTTCTACGTTTTGCGAGCTCCAGCTCCAGGTGTGAAACTTGCACTCATATGATGCATATTGCGAGTCAAATTGCAACCTAAGAAAGCCCATGTTTCGCAGGTATCTGTACTTTTGCGGGGGCAATCTGCGTCTTTGAAGTAGACCGATCGGCTAAAATCCGTCCCCAGAAATAGATGGCCCGTGTCTATCGAATGACCTCTTCTGAAACTTCGAAAGATGTTGTTGGTTCTACGTCTTCAGCAACGACCCAAACAGGACAAGACTTGCACTAGGCGAGGCGCAATGCTACCAGGTTGATGAACTTGGCCAATAAAGGCTCGACCATATATTAGCGTTCCGCCCGCCCGGCACGGCCCATTCCCAAACCACGAGGAGTTTGGGGGCTGTAAATCATTGTTCAGAATCTGGAGGCTGGAGCCTGCCCCCTCGCTTGAATCCGTCGGGCGGTGCGGGCGATGCTAACGCCGGGTATCTTACTCGTGGATCCGCGGTCTTTCGAGAAGGTCTATCCGTCTCCAGTCGAACACGGTCCGCGACTGATGCAGCACATGGGACAAATTGCGCCCCTTTAATGAACTGAAGGCTCTTTATTTTGCAACAGGGTGGATCTAACTACACTAAATGTAGGATACGACATCGACATTTGAGGCACCAAGGCTGTTTGTCCCGGGATGCTGAGCCTACAGAGGTTCTTTCAAGGGAACTATTGGCTTCCAAAGTTCCCCACTTGTTCTCAGCGGGAAGATATGAGGTTCATCCACACCAAGAGCAATCGTATTATCCACCATTCACCTTTCAACAAGATAACCGACGAGGGGGGCTGAAAAGCGGGGGTAGGAGACATTCTACTTTCATGTGATCGTCCATTGCGGCATCTTTTACTTCAGAAGCGGCTCAAATGGATGTGGCATCTTTAATCAGATAAATCCTTCTCCCCTTAATTAGGAAACGTGGTTTTAGATACTAGCTTTCACATGTATAGTGTCAGATATGTAGGTGGTCAGTAGACATGCAGTAAACAAGCAGCAATTGATCTACGGATGGGAGGCTGGTAAGGTGTGAGGCTTGCGGTTTGCTTTCAGGTGGAAGTGTACCCAAAACGAGAAGGAATGCAATATAATCTTTTAGGATGCAAAACTACCCTACGAGGATGATCAACTACCCCTTACAATCCGGGCAGATCGTTAATCAGCGTGTTGTAACAATATGTGGCTTTTTAGGGTACTAGGTAGGTCTTAGACCAGTCACGAACCACGTACTTTTGACCAGTTTTCCTACTTCCTAGTCCCAGATTTGAAGGGTACTATTAGTACAAGAAATATTTATTTTTAACTGTAAAGATGTTATATTAGATTTACTATGTACTGTTCTCCATAGGAGTAGTATGGCTGGAGATGTGCCAAATGATCTTATCATATTCTTCCATTGTAAAAGAACAAGCATGTTCTTGCACCTCCGTCCAGAGACTTTGCACATCTCAAATATTATCACTCACCAACAAGCTCCGTAGTTCGACATAGTTTCCTGAGTTTTCGGGTTTCAAGGCACTAATGCGTTTCTCTAGTAAACCACTTCCAAAGCTATTGTTGTTGAGGAACTGCTGGCGACGTCATTCAGTTACAGATCTGGCAACTCTGCAAAAGCTTGAACAGCGGTGTACAGACCAGCAGCATGTTTAAGCTATATGTACAATGCTGTCTGGGGAGGTTTTGTCACATTATTAAAAATTGTGCAACGAGAATGTATCAGCAGACATAGGTTGTTCAGAGACTCAATTGGCAGAGGGTCAGCACCACAAGTTGGACATTAGATTGTTAGACATAGTACAAAGAAAGTTCGAAGAGCCAATTGAGCTTGGCCAAAACATGAAAGGCATCAAAGTCTATCTTTCCCAGAACAAAAACGGATGTTTTAGTGCCAGTTATGTCATTCTGAAAAAGCCATCAACTTGTTAATGCGATGGTTACATCAATGGTCATCAAACGCCGACATCTCCTAGTTGTCTGGAAATGGTTAACACAACAATCAACCAAAAAGTGAAAGACCTCGTATCAGTGGCGCAAATAACCTGACGGTTATACGCGTTAAAACTGCGGGTACTACTCAAATTTCCCGCCTAAAGAGACAATCTTTTTACATTCAGAGGGTTTAAAAGTCGAATGACCATTTTTCACATTGCCATTAGTCGTCGCAAATGCTCTGACTGGAGGCACCTACTAATCACGGACGCTGTTGCAAGCGTGGCCTCATCAAACATAGTGTGTCATACAATACGCAGAATGTCGTGCCCAAACGCCGTGAAGTTACAAAGGCCTGTCTTTCGGGCTAGTTTGATGTGAAAATGTGCTTTAAAATAGCTTCATCAGAATATGCAGCGAGCCTGAGAGAGTAGCTGTCGACTTTTGAAGGTCCCTCCTGGTTTAATAACCCACAAAGTCTCCATTTGGCGCTATTGGGTGTCCCGTGAGGGACCTTTTGCTCTCTCTCTGACGATCCGCCTTGCATTAGAATTAACCAAATCGGTTCATCGCTTTCACCAAGGTATTCTTTCGGTAGGATCTTCTTTTCTGTCAGACGCTATCTCCAAGTTTAGTGCCTCATTCCTTGCAGAAGGGTTTAGAAAGACTAGTGGACTTACGACTCTCTTGTAAAGTCATGATTGTAAGCTGAACGCGTATCCTTATCCAAAGAGATACGGTGTCAACCCCATAGACGCCTGCACCGTGCAGCATGAGCATTCATGGTTGTGCAAATGCCTACTAGAGGTTGGGCTGTGTAGGTCAAATTGAAGACGAGAACCAACCAGCAGCATTGCATTCATCTCACTTTATTATATCAAAAGGCAAGTGGAGAGCTTTCCATTACTTTAAAATAATGGTTACTGATTTTAGCTCGCAGATCCCTCCCCACGCGGACCCCGAGGCGGACCCCGAGGCGGTAGGCGAGAGCAGCGACAACGCGCTTCACATGCCTAAATGGTAATAATGAAATTTTTCTAGCACGAATCGAAATTTCAAGATGAGAATGGCTTTCTTGTCGGTGTGAGATATGTAAAAAGTAGCTCTTCTCTTGCTGCTATTTCTGTCACAAGCTGACTAAAAACAGTCATCACGCAACTCGACACTATTCAAGTCCAGTTATATAACTAATGAACAGACATTGACTCATATAACAGAATCAACTCATATATCAGGTAACAGAAATCCTGCTACCATCGAATTGTTCAAGCTTTTGTCATTGGCTCATTCCTCTATCCTTTAAACTACTAGTAGTTCTGGCAAATGCCTAGCTATTAAAGCGACAACTCTATCGCAACCAGAGTCTTGTCGTACCAATCCAATGGAAACAATTAAAAGCGATAAGCACTCAAATACACACCAAATGAATTAAAGTCTCTCAAACTAATACTAAGACGGGCCGGTCTGTAAGCCGGGGCTTCCGAAAGCTTGCGTACAAGAATGACGGCGAAACCACAACTAGTGCGGTCAGCCTCACCTCTTCCGAATTCCATATCAACATTCATCATGCCGTGGGCGATTATCAACAAATTCTATCCTCGCGCATGCGAAAATAGACTCGATATTAGCCATCCAGAGGTTAAGGCATTCAGAGCCAAGTTCTTTAGAGCAGCCTTGCTGAACTTTGTCATCTATATTCTGCTGTTCTTCTGTCTTTTCTGCTATCTATATGGAACTCTCTTTCAACAAGTTCCCCGAACCCATAACCTTCACATCCTATGGGTAGACTATGATGGCGGCATCATTGGTGATGCAGTACGCAATGCGTACAACTCTCTACGGTCACATGAGTTTCCGACGTTGATTGAGCGATCAGCATCCCAATATCCGACACCGAATGACCTAAGAGAAGCTGTTTGCAATACCCATTTTTGGGCCGCCCTGTACACGTCTCCTGGAGCATCCGCGGCTTTAGGTCTTGCCACTGCAGGGTCAAATACGTCACAATACAATACGTCAAACGTACTGACATATATTTGGAACGAAGCCAAATACCCTACCGTTATGGACAGCGCCATCTCGACTAATCTTCACACACTATCCGACGCTGCCCGAGTTTCTTACATAGCTCTCAACGGCACGTCGGTTTTCCCTACGATCCCACCCAATAACTCTGCTGCCATATCGATCTTCACCAATCCGTGGACATTAACATCTATCAACATCAAACCCACTGTGCAGGGAACTCGGACAGTCTATAACACTGTCGCCATTGTGTTGATTCTAATTGAAGATTTCTTTTATCTCGCCACCATCAACGGACTCTATGCTCAATTCAGGGTCTACTCGCGAATTGCGCCTGTGCGCATAATTCTTGTCCGCGATGCTATCTCTATCACATTCACCATGCTGGGTTCATTGGTAAACTCTGCGGCGATCTGGGCATTTAAAGCCAATTGGCACGTATCGGGTGGCCAATTCGCCTTGAATTGGCTGATTATATGGTTACTCGCTCATACAAATTTTCTTGTATTCGACGTTTTTACTATCTGGATACCACCGCAATACGTCTCCATGGCCCTTGTCTCTTGGATTGTTATGAACATCAGTTCAATCATACTACCATTCAGCGTTTCGTCTCCATTCTATCGTTGGGGATATGCTTTACCAGCGCACGCTGCCTATGAACTACTCACAGATAATTGGTCCAGTGGTTGTAATCCACACTTGTCTTATGCCCTGCCAGTCTTATTCGCCTACGAAGTCATCGGGCTTATCTTAACGGCCATTGGTGTATACAAAAGATGCCACAATGCCTCCATATTGGAGGAAACTACCAAGGAGGCAATGAGATTGCGAGTGGAGGCGGCGCTCGAACTAGAGCGAGAGCAGGACACCTTCGAGGCACAAGAAAGCAGCAAAAAAGACTCACAACATCCGGGTACTGGGGAACCTTCCCGTGCGACTACCAATACGGGTACCTTTCAGGGTGACAATGAAGCAAGTAGAAGACAACGGAGGCAGAGTAATGTCGAAGCCCTTGACGGCGAAATCCGTCGGATAGAGACGCGGGCATCGATGCTGTCGAACATTGGGCCAACTTTTCGCCTTATCGGCTCAGAGGATAGCTAATGTGTCTCACGGCTTTCCGCTTGGTTTGTTTTCATGTACATAGCTGTATTATACATCGCTTAAAAGGAGTCCTTTCACCTGTATGCCTCGTCAGCCTTGTTCCCTATCCTTCTAGAAGCGATCGGCCAACTCCAAAGGCGCGACATCAAGCACCAGAATTAGGTCATTAATAAGTTCGTTGCAGGAAAATCATGCGACGGATGCATTCTAGCCTTCCCATTAGAGGCTAGGGGGCCTCTTTCTGTTCTTCGGCCAACAGCAAAATGCACAATCGTCGACCAACAACATGCCGATACTACATAACCAGGGGTGTTTTGCAAGGCTCTCATTCGTGTATTTTGGCCACAGTTAAAACGAATACTGAAGATCTTTTGTATATAATGTTAAAATTAAATGGCTAGATGCATAAAGGGGCTTCTTCCAAAGAAAAGTGATGGCCGCCATACATGTGTTCTACAAGTTGAGACACGGGTAATTTTGCACTTGCGATCGAGCCCTTTCAAATTTTTACTTCGGTATCTCTAAATCTCAAGGTCTGAGCTTTCTAGTTCTCCAGGCGAGCATCAATCTCAAAGTTCACGTTCACCGATGCAATTCGATCGATAGCCGACTGCTAGCCATGCAAACTACACACACTTCCGCAACACCCACCCGCATCAATCTCGGGCCTCTGACAACAACCTTTAGTCCGCCAAGCGACTGTGCATCACTGCGATTCATTACTGAAAATGAAGTATTTATGGGTGCATCCTTAGGCTATGGATGCTACGACGTTCAGACGCAATGGGTGCCATGCTCGGAAACTTCATTAGATCTGGGGTTTGGCTGCAGTACTGTAATTGGTGATGTTATATCATGGATGCCATGTTCTTCTGCACGGACGACTTCTGATAGGAATCATGACTGCACGGTTCACCAAAACCTAACTGCTCGCCATGATTTCTCCTTGATTCAGTCATGCTATCCTTCAGGATTCGCTTCCTCCTTTGGCCGAACGGATGATAACATTAGCAAATGGACTTCTCAGCCTTTGGTCTACTCTCCTGGATTGGCTTGCCCTTCTGGATATTTGCCTCAGTGTACCGTAGAGCGCGGTGAAGGCCTCTCTCATCCAGTTACGACAAATACAATGGCGCCTACAGACAATGCGATATGGAGCATGCTAAATGACGGTGAAATTGCTATAGGCTGTTGTCCATCGTAAGTACAACCCAATTCGTTCCTCAAGTCGGCGCCGTCCATTCTTTGGTCCAGCAGCCAACCCGATCTTATCATGATTGCTATCATTTTCTTCTTAGATATATATGTACTTAGGCGCAGTTATTGACTCATACTGTTATCAGGAACTACGCCTGTGATTCCAATTCTCCCCACATTTGTACTTCACAACCTCACGCAGGCGATATTATTGCGATAACAGACGGCATATCCTGTGGTGGCGGAGCAGAAACAACAAAATCGATCCCCTCAACCGCCTTAACCGCCCAAGCGATGAAAATACTCTTGATACAGTCCAACACTCCAACATCAACTTCTCCCACTCGAGAGACTCAGCTTCCTAGTGAAAGATTTAGCAAAGGAGCGAAAATCGCAGTCGGAGTAGTCGTTCCTGTAGTGGTTTTCTTGATAGGCGTGGCGCTCGTCTACTTTTTGCGGCGAAAGAAACTACAGTCGACACCAGATCAGGAAGTTTCAGCTGGAGGAGATGGTTCGGATACGGCACTGAAGGCAGAGCTGCAGGGCAGCACTGGTATCGCTACTCATGGACCAAAAGGTGCCACATTTGAGAAACCTGAACTTGGTGCAACCGAAACAATAGCGGAATTATCTGCAGGAAGTCCGATACAAGAACTGCATAGCAACAGCTCTGTAGCAAATTTGCACGGTCCCATTGTATCAGGTCCTGAACTCCAATTGCCAATTGGAGATGTTGCTGCTGGGGAAACTAAGCAACAATTAGCCAAACATTCATCGAAGCAAGATCCTGAAATCACAGCCACAGGGTTGTGGGACTGGAGCAACTTCAATACCCTTGGGGAACCTGATGAATCGGTGAGAACCTCAATTACAGGGACGCGCAAATAGGAATTCGCCAAGATGCAATTGATGACACGAACTATGCCATGTTGCAACTACACACGCATCATAATACGATATCCGGCCTACATGCATGTCAGAGAATAATTGAGCAGTCTCTATGCAGAGTTGAACAGGGGAAACAGGTAGAAGGCATTTGTGCGCGTGAAGTATTTGTACTGTATGATAACGGCACACAAATCAATACACTAATACTCACCATCATCTTTTTACTTTCTCTTAAGCTGTATTAAGTTCTCTAAGCGTCTCATATCTCTAGCCGATATCGATCCTCCCATGTGTTGGCAAGCTAGCCATTCTAAACGACTCTTTGACGATTCGGAAGTTTCCCAACCTCAAAGAAGCTTTTTCGAATAAACAAGGGAAAAAATCACATGTGGTGCGGGGCAGTCAAGATTATGTCACCGGCGGTTATCCTCTAGACTTGACAGATAGCACCTTTCCGAATAACAGTAATTGTCGAAGTGACTGAGCAATTTTCTGGCGATTCGCTCAGCGTAAGTTTCATACGGCCTCAATACCAACTCCAGCTAGATTTTATTGAGATAAGTCGGGTTTGGCTGGAATTCGGAGTGGGAGTGGCTTCAATGCGTTCGACGACTGGAGGACTAGCCATCGGTTCTTCCATGAGAATGTGAACGCAGCGTGATTTTACCTATATGTTGCCGATGATCCTCAGATACTGAACCCTGTAGCCTTGACAACTTCGTTCCTATTTTTTCCAACAGTGAGTACCTCTCGAGATGATAGTTTTAACTTGTACATAATGATCATCCCTTTCGTGTGAACATCCTCTCTAAACAGCCGGTGAAAGAGAAAGGCAGTGGCGTCGTGCTACTAGTACCGACAAAGCTGTGCCATATTGATATCGATCGTGGCAAGAGTTTTCAAGGTCGAGTTGAAGTTGATGCGTGTCGGCCGCAGATTTGCTGCTAATGCGATGCAGGTTCGATATGAGTTTGGTCCGGCAATAATGGGATTCAAGGGCGTAGCTACTAAAGCAATGCTAAGAGATGCCCCATAGAGCTGTTATCTATTACCAATAGGTGCTAGCCATCAATTTTATCGATCATTTCTCATACCATAGGTACGGGCTTCCCCGCTAATACTGTTGCTCAATCTCAGCATCGAAAGTACACATATCAGCAACAACGATCAAATCCGCCTCAACATTCATGCTTCGTCTCATTTCCACCGTCAAAACATTGGAATCTAACTTCTACTAAAATCTACAAGACTCACATTCTTGGTATGCAAAATAACACGACGTCATCTTTTCCATCTTTACCTCGAGTTACTTCACGGTGTAAGTCACTTTCAAGAGACCCGACGGGGACAAATGGCGACATAATCGCCATTCTATCCACTTCCCAAAATTGCATGCCGTTTGCAAATGGATAGCCGTTGAATTGCTTAGTTAGGATAATACCGAATGGGGAAATCCGCGATAGCCTGTGTGCGTCGGGTGGCACGAGACGCGCTGCATATGAACGCCTTGACTCTCGCATTTGGGACTTCAAATAAGTCGTTGAGAATAATTCTCGCTCTACTACCTAACCTTGACAACAACCAGGATCAAGTGGTGTACTAGTTGCAAAAGCCAAGAAATAGGGTGCGAATGATCAAATATATTGCTAATGGTGAGCCTTATTGTGTTACCCCAGAGAATACAAAGTAATATCATGCGCACACAATTTTGAATGGGATGCCGCTTAGTTCTTCTTCAATAAGCAACTATTGATTAGAATTTCCCCATATTTTGCCAGTCTACAGATGTGACTCTATCTTCAAGCGGGGCGTGGTGATGCTCCCGATTGAAAGCCGAGAGACTCGGGCGTATTTCGAAGGCCCGGCTTGAGGGTCGGGTAGTTTCTGTTTCTTCTATAGTTCTCCCTTCTTTACACCAATTACGTTGCGGGGAACATTTGTGTCTTGCCGTAACCCTTGTCGTTCATCTCTAAGAGGGCATGAGGCGCATTCAGCACTCAAATTTGACAGAAGAGGTGTGTGTTCATCTAGTTGATAGGCTACCACACCAGAAATGCTTCTCTAGCTACTGACTAGGGTTAGCTTACATGTGGGATACAGTCCTTTCGCCGAATTGACGCCGGAACTGACAGCACTCCATCATACATATGATGGCATCGCCGATTAATTTAAATCAGGCTGGTAATACGTTACACTTCTATGGTGGCTAGATGCGACGATGAATAGTCTGGCCTTAATTGACGAAGCTATTCTATCAAGTGTAACTCCGCTTACATAGCCAGCTTCACGGCCTCGGTATCAACCCGACATGAACCCGACGTCAACAACAGCAATATGACAAGAGACCCAAATAAGCAGGCGGTTGAGTCATCTGTCTATTTTGGTTAACCGACCTTATCATTTCCACTTCGCCAAGAGCCATGGCGGACAAAACGCCATTCAGATCTGAGTCTTCGCAATGGTCTCTGTTGCTTCCTCCTTCCACTCTGGTCGCCAGCGCGTAAGCGGCGGCCGTTCTTTAATGATGTCTCCCACGCTCCACAGCATCCTCTTCTTGTCCGTCTCCTCTGCGGTCTCATTGTCAGGGCAGATGACATAAAATTTGTCTTGCTCCATCTTCTTGTATAAGTAATCGGCTACCTGTTCTGGTGCCCACGCGCCCGCCGGCTTCTCCTTGGTCTGACCTCCCCCAGTCTAGAGAAGAGTGTAACACGTGAGATTCATGCAACATCAAAATAATATGAAGGGTCAAATAAGATGAAGCATAAGGATAAGAAGAATAGGACACAAGATTCGACAACGGTGACTTACCATGCTAGTAAACGTCCAGCCCGGGACAAGAAGGTGGACACTGGTCTTGGTGTCTCGAAGGTCCCAGCTAAGATGCTCGGCAAGGGTCTTGACGGCAGATTTTGAGGCATTGTAGGCAGGATTTCCTGGGGGATTTGTGATGCCTTGCTTGCTGCCGGTGATGACAACGGAGGTGGGCCGGCTTTTCGCCGCCTCTTGAACTACCGGGAGGAAAGTGTTGATTCCATGGATCACCCCAAAAAGGTTCGTCTCGAGGATCTATGTAGTACGCATTACCGTCAGTGGTGGAAATGCCATCCCTCTGCTCCATCACCATCTTCTTCATCGAGCTCTAGTTTCCCCTCCTCCAGATGGTTTGGCACGTACATTTCTAAAGTAGTCAGCATCTCCCCAGGTCCCCCTAGCACCAATGCCAGCATTCAAAACGAGAAGCTCAATCGAGCCAAAAGTCTTTGCGGCCTGCTCCCTAAGCGAAGTCCATTCATCGGGCTTGCTGACATCAAGCACCGAAGTGGCTACATCTGACGATGATGAGCCGACTTCAGCCTTGGCCTTCTCCAGGGCCTCGGCGTTGCGATCTACAAGCAGCAGCTTCATACCCTTGCTGCGGCACAGCTTAGCAATGGCCAGGCCAACGCCGGAAGCGCCGCCGGTGATGAGGGCGGTTGCTCCCGGAGCAAAAACTGCGGCTGCGGCGGACATTTTTGGCGCGCTGATGGATCGGGTGGGATGAGAACAGAAGACAAAACAAAGAGACCACAGTTGTCGGACTAGGAAGTTCAAAAGCAAGATGAACTAGCCAGCAATGATAGGTCTGATGGTGCAAGGAACACAACAATGAAATCCCTCTAGTAGACTTATTATATCAGAACGGAATCGGGGTTAAACCCGGGAGACCGTCCGTGAGAGTATTATTCCCATACTATCCAGTTGTCTCCAATTTGGAGAGAAACTACATTATGATTTCATTCCCCGTAAGAATGGCCACGCTTATGGGGCATCAAAGACAAAAAAACGCGGGGTTCACAGCATCCGTGAGCATTCCGGATAAAAGTCCGATGGCTATTTCGGCGATAAGATGTCTTAAAAACCTAAATGCGGGCGCAATCGTACATCAAAAAGACATAGATACGATGGGAAGGAAAACTGTGTTATAACCTCATGATGTCCCTGACACTATTCAGACCTGATAGAGATCGAGGCCACAGCCGGAAGATCTGCACTCTCGGAGTGGTGGTAATCGCCTATACATGTAGACAAGCTTTCAAGACCAGGTTCATCGTGAGGGGCCAACGATTACGCTGCTTCTAGGACCAGGATCTGAGCTCCGATCCTTCATATGCGAAGAATTGACTTGAAAGGGGAATTACAAGGTTCGGTAGCACACATGTAATAAGCCGCCAATGCGCCGGGAACTTCTTATGAGCGAGACTGTCCCGAGAAGCTTCCCGAGAGGCTACGACTCCACGGGCGCTCAGACTCTGTCCGGAAGAGGCATCTCTTAAAGATTACCGTACTTGTCAAAAGCAGGCCCTAGAACATGAGCTAATCGAATACGCTCAGCCCCAGCATCCCCAGCACGTGTTGTCTCTCTACTAGTATGTGTGGTATGTACGAGTACGACGGTCCAGATGAGGCAGCAGGAAAGATCTGTGGATGCACAGAAGAGCGGCAATGTCGCACAGCATGGCTGGCTGAGAGCCTCGACATGCGGGTGAGGCTTATTCTGAAGCTTCTTCAATGGGACGCTGATTACGTCGGGTGCAACGCTCTGCTCTATTGGGGATTGATTCTTCTGAGCTTCCAGCTTAGCGCTCCAATGCAATCTGCAGGTCCCCGGCGGCTTACATACATACATACACGTACAGCCGCAGCTGATGAGAGGCTGGTGATTGCAGGTCCTTCTATGTACGTATGTATGCTGACATGACGCTGTCCATTCAGGGAGATGCCTGCAGGGAGATTTTAGCCGGCAGCGAGGCTCAATTCAAGTACCGAGGATGTCTGGAGAAGACATGGTCTTCACATGGACAGAACTTGTACTCCGTACGACAAGTATTAATGTACGCTTCGAAGCGTATTCTATCTTTGACCATACAAAATACAACATGATCGGCGGTGGAGTAGGGATTCCCCTAGCAAGCGATTCAAGCATCGCAATCCTTCCGTCAGGGCCAGAAACATCAAACGTCCAATCTTGCCTAGCCTTGACGGCCATATGTCGGGCACACAGCCAAAGTGCCGGCTATTGGCGCCACATATTATCTGCGGCTATATGGCAGCCGTTGCCGCTCATGGAAGTTGCCTGAATGGCTAGCAGATATACTAATGCATCACTGAAATTATACACGCAGTCTGAAATATACAATAATATGACTCGCGGGAAGCTGGCCCAGAAACTAGCCCTGTGTCTTCCATGGAAGCTCACATCTCACTCGTCCTATTCCCGGGAGAGGGATCAGGAGCAGACCTGATCCCAGCAGTCATATTCCCACTCGCTCACAATATTCGCCCGCTAACCTTGATCCGGGAGGCGCCAAAAACTCGTGGCTCCGGGGCGGCAATTCCCAAGTTGATAGTACCCGCGTGTGATGGAAAGATGGTGTGGAGGCCAGCGGCCCTACTTGCGTTCCATCAGTCATGCTGATAGCAACCCCAGGTTTTGAGTTCGCTCGAAATGGCAGCGTGACATTTTCACGATGGGCTTACAAGGGACTCATGAGGGTGGTGAGTGAACATGACTGCCATGATCGGCCATCATCTGGCTCGGGCATTTGTAGCTGCTAGTGACCAAGTGCTGGCGCGTTGTGATAGATTGCCTTCATCACAAGCTCAATGCGCCATCGAATCATGTTAATGCCGCCTCAAACGCCGGTCTGCCTTCGCCCCTAGTAGTCGTTCGCGCGTGGTGGCTTCTGCACCCCAGACGACCCCATGCGCGACAGGGGGCCATGACCAACAGCCAGGCACAAGGCCCTTTCGATATGGTCTCCTTCGAATAGTAAGGTGGAAGAGAAGCAGCGGAGAGCCCCCATCTGCAATGGTACGCGGCGCCATCCGGGCCAAGCTTCTCTTGGCGTCGTGGGATCTTATGCTATTCGTCTATCTCTCATGGCTACCGCCTCTCCTTAATAGGACGGACCTGCGGATCTTGACACCGAAGGAGCGACAAGGCCCCGGAGACAAGTGAGCAGGAAATTCTCCTCTATTTCTCCTTAGGCTAATCACTCCCGTCCTTATCCCATGTGTTGTCTTGGACTGAGACAACACATGGATCATGACGACGTAGATCGTTGCTCGCTATTGCAAGCTCGATACCGGGCGGCAGATTGACCCGATCATGCCCTCAATCTCTCATCCGGGAACCCCATCATCATCATGTATCCTGGTCGCATGAAAGATCCAGCGACCTTAATAATGAGTCTCTGTCCCAAAGACCATCGTCCCACGTGTTGCATCCAGCCTATCGGCCCGTCCGTCAGAAGACGCGCACAGATTCCTGTTCGAGGTAGCATTTCGACTCTACAACCCTTGATAACCCCAATCGAGTCTTGAAGCGCTTCTCCACCAATTGGTCCGTCTCCCGGAACATGGTCCCCCTTCTGGACTGGTGGGCCAAGGTCATTGGGGAGCTTCTTTGTCTCTTGGCCAGGCACGCCGTGGGTTCATATGGCCCTGGCTCGAGGGCATCTGTCTATTCGCTCCCCACTGCGGCCCAATCACGGCTCCGGCCTTCTCTCGCTGTTATCACGGATGACAATGGCGTGTCCTTGCTTTCATTGGTGGCATGCCTGTATATAGTCTCTTGGAGAGTTTTCACCTTCCGAAACGGCATTGGGTATGACTTGGGGTCACTAGGCAAGCCCGGGCCAGAATCAGGATTCTAAGTCGATTTCGATCTCGAAGCTGCTCTACATAAAGGAGCAGACTTCTTCTCGTCGATCCCCTTTTTTCTTTTTGTATCACCATCAATATCTTGACGATATAGTAGCTTCTTTTTGGCTCAGGAGCCCTGCATAGTCTCTCCTTTCCTACGAAAGCCCCTATCCTTGTACATATACCCATACTCAAGTTGTATATACAACACCAGTACATACTATATACCCTCCTTTTAACCCCTTTTTGAAACATATACAAAATGTGGTCTCCCAAGGTTGCTGCCGCTGTCCTCGCCTTTGTTGGTGCTACCAACGCCTGGCAGCCCCCGACATACAGCGGCTGGAACTTGGTCTGGACTGACACCTTCGCTGGCAACGGTGGCACTTCTCCTAACCAGAACAACTGGAACATCATTACCGGAAACCTGAACGTCAACGCCGAGCAGGAGACCTACTCCTCCAGCACCGCCAATGTTCAGCTCAGCGGTGGAAGCACCCTGCAGCTGGTCCCCTGGAGAGATAGCAGCAAGGGAACCAGCACCTTTGGTGGCTGGACCTCCGGTCGTCTTGAGTCTAAGTACACATTCACTCCTCAGGCCGGCAGGGTCACCCGTCTTGAAGCCGCCATCCGCTTCGGCAGCAACGCTCAGGCCAACAAGCAGGGTATCTGGCCTGCTTTCTGGATGCTGGGTGACTCCCTCCGTCAACCGGGCGGCAGCTGGCCCAACTGTGGTGAGATCGACATCATGGAGACTGTCGACGGCCAGGCTACCGGCCACGGTACCCTTCACTGCGACGTCTACCCCGGCGGTATCTGCAACGAGGGTAACGGTATTGGAGGCCCTGTCAACATCGCCAACGTCAACGACTGGCACGCGTGGCGTGTTGAGATCGACCGCACTCCCAGCAGCTGGCAGTCCGAGACCCTCACCTGGTCTCTCGACGGCACCAACTACTTCCAGATCACTGGTTCCCGCATTGGCAACCAGAACGTCTGGAACAACATTGCTCACAGCCCCCTCTTCTTCATTCTTAACGTTGCTGTCGGTGGCAACTGGGTACGTTCCTCCATAATATCTACTTTTAGTTTGATCAGATACAGCTAACACATGTAATAGCCTGGCAACCCCAACAGCGCCACCCTCGATGGCTACGGAAGCATGATGGAGGTTGGCTACGTCGCTCAATACTCTACCTAAGAACCTTGCTTTCTTGAGGTAGCTGTTTGTGACATGCGATACCACAGTACATAAGCCTGAGATCCTCTCGGGCTCAGTGGCAAATCAGGAGGATGAGCATTTTCACTTCCTCTTGTCACTATGCACATACATGCCCTTTTATGATGTATATATCCTTTTTCTTCATGTATATATTGCGCTTTGCTTTGCGAAGATGAGTGGATAAGTACGAATTGATGATGCTTATGTTTATATATTTATATGAGCTGCTCCTATTGCGTATAAGTGACATAACCGCATGTATAGACCTGGCCTGTCAGTAATTCAGAAGTCCAAAGTTGGGATGCTGCCTCCTGGGTTGTTGCGTGAATGTATATGTACAATATTCTAAAACTACCTGACCTGTATCTACCCCAAAAATATAGCCTGTCTATACCTTTCTATGCCGCGCCAGCACTGTCTTCTACCTGTTGAACAAATGCTTGTAGCTCGGCCACCTTCTTCTCAGCTTCCTTCTTCCTCTGTTCTTGTAGATCATACGTTGCCTGCAGCTCATCAACCATGAAAGGCTTCAGAGGCGCCTTCTTGGCCGCTCTGTAATCGTAGACAACGATATCCTCAAAGCATTTCGCCGCAGGTCGTCTTTGCTGCTCGGAGTACATGACGGCTTCCAAGTAGAAGCGGTCAGAGCTGTAATCCGGCTTCGTGACGAGCTTATGCAAAACTGTGACACGGTCTGGGAAAGTCATGGGCTTTGTCGAAATTAGCTCTAATTTATGAAGGAGAAGTGAAGGAGGCTTGAAGGAGGCTTACAAATTTGAAGTCGGTCCTGATACTCGCCAAGATGAGGCCGATGCTCTTTGGTGACATGAGATCAAACCATTCCTGTTGGTACTTGGGGTCTGAAAATTGTGCAAGGTTTCTTGTCCAATTGACACGGCCAGACTCAGCGAGCCGATTGTATATGACATTATTGACGTGTCCTTGGCAAAATTAGTAACTGAAAACAATTGCGGAATGTTGTAGCTAGTTACCCTGCGATGTAAATACGTCATTAGAACGAGGCTTTAAAGTGAGCGCATCTCAGAGTTGGGAGACTTACCATCATGTCCTTTATTAACCAACAAGAAAAGAAAAGGTTAACACTGTTTTCTTATTTGAACACGGCACTCAAGGGTATCGCATCCTTACCATGTCTCCCCATTGCACCATGTGTCTATCCAACCCTCGCCTCTCCGGGTCAACCAGGTATCCTTCTCGTCCAGCTGAGAGCTCCAGCCAATTCTTATCCAGATATGCCAGTCGTTCCCTTACTTCGTCTACCTTTTTCGGTGCAATTTTGAGCGACAGGGATTGTTTCAGTCTCTTCTGCAAGTCCGATAGCCACCTTGAATTAACTGCTCCATTTTCCGATGCTGGTGGCGGCGTTGCCGCACGTAATCTAGCTGTGGTTGTCAGACTGCGAACTGACGACGGTCGCATTGCATGAATGGCGACATTGCCTCTGATTTTTGAAACCGTGCTTTTCATGTTTGCTATGTTCTGTTATTACTCCGTGTAAATACACGAAGTGAGGCTCTCCGAAAGTGTTGTCTCAAGGTGAGAGAATACTCGCACGGCTTAGTTACCTGTAATTTAGGAATCGGCTATTCTCGGTATCTCTCTGTCTTGCCGCCATTCTCTGTTATTTTAGCCGTTTCCAGTGGGTCATGTCCCGGCATAATGAATTCACTCGATCCTAATGTTGATTCCCAATGATGAGTCCTCCGATGCTAGACGGATTGCGCCAAAGATATTCTAATCATCGTAATCGAAAGTTGACGTAACACGGGGTGTGTTTTGATCAAGACGACCAAGACGACCTCAATCTTACATGCATGCGCCTAAATAGATCGCACCGCTGCATGCATGATTGAAGCGGCATGGACAAGGATCGAAAGCTCAAAGTGTTGGTAGCAACACATAATAGCTCTACCAAATCGGATCTATTTACAACGACATCAATACTTTATCGATGCAGGTACCCGAAGTTTTCTTTAATTATACTATGTACGCCGTAATTGCTCTCAACTATTCACAAATCGTCTACAGCCGTCCTCAACTCAAAATGCTTGGTTGGTGCCCTGGTAATCAGGGTTCGCCTTCTTCCACTTCAACAGCTCTCCTGCCCATGTCATTATTGGTGCCTTTTCCTCAGTCGCCAACGCCTGTCGAACAACTGCATCAGATAGATCTTTCTCAATCTCAAGACGAGGCAAGTCTTCCTTGACAACCCTCCACTGCTCCTCTGTGAGCGCCTCTTTCGCCAGCTCGTACCACCGGAACTCGGTCCTTATTCCCAGCCGGAGTGCCTGTACGGCTCCTCCAAGATTCTCCGGAATATGGGGTGTGGTGTGTAGTGACATGGCGAGCCAGGCTTCCCTGGCGACCGATTCGCTTTCGCCGTGCTTAAGTAGTAGTTGCACTGCTTCATCGGCGGAAACAATCTCAAAGCGCTTGGGATTGCCGTCATACTTCTCCACTGTGCTTAGATCATGGTAGATACAAGCAACGAAGAGAACGTGAGGCTCAACTGAAACCCCCTTGAAGGCTTCAAAGGAACCGGGCAGCCCAGCTGACGACGAGTTGAGCAGCGCTTGGGCGTAGATGTACAGGCGGAGGCTGTGGTTGAAGAGAGATGGCGAAAGCGACTTGAGAGCAACTTCGAGGGCCTCTTGGGCAGCGGGATGGTTCGGCACCACAGCTCTGGCAGCGGCGCTCAAGGTGGCCCGCTCAGTAGACGAGGAATTGCCAGTTGTTAGGCACATGATTGAGGTTGTAATCTGTGATACAATAAGTATCCTTTACTGGTGAGATTTCGAGAGTCACTATGATACTTTGAGATGATAGTCAGAGGAGATAGGAGAAGAGACGGAAACTGATGGGTGACAGTCTTGGTTTATATAGCCCAATCGACTCGACGATTTGATTCTCTGGAGACCATCGAAACGTCAATTCGATGTCGCGATTGCTTACAGAAGTTACTGGCGACTTGAGCTGCGGCATTCCTCTGCGGCATACTTTGGCGCGCCCTACGGCTCATGGCCTGTCCAATAGTGGCCCGTAATTCCGAGCCCGATCGAACCCGATCCGCTGGTATACAACAGCAACGCTGAGCAAGCGAGACAATGCGACTTAAGCTGCGGCATTGCTCTGCGGCATACTTTGGCGCGCCCTATGGCTCATAGCCTATCCAATAGTGGCCCGTAATTCCGAGCCCGATCGAACCTGATCCGCTGGTATACAACCTAGAACTCTGGTTTAGGGAACATAATTAGTACCGTGGGGTACTTACTTGGGTTAGAACAGCAACGCTGAGCAAGCGAGACAATGCGACTTAAGCTGCGGCATTGCTCAGCGGCATACTTCAGCTGCATTAATGAGGAGTTGCTCACTGATCTACAATACATAGATGTGTAAGTCGAAAGAGGAACAACATCAGAAGACAAATTATTGTGGTTTTGAACAGTAATTTTTACCTAAGTTATGGATTCTAGCCTACTATGTGACAGTCTCGAGTGCGGTGTTCCATCTTGGAATTCACTCACTCGTCCTTTGCAATTTTCAGCACAATACGGCCCAAAACATCACCCCTCTCCAGCTCTTCATAAATCTTGGGCAAGTCTTCAAACGGACGAACCGTAACCTTGGGCTTCACAATACCTCTTCGTACGAGATCCACCGCCTCCAAGCATTCTTTGAGCGATCCAACCAAGTTACCAGTTATATGAAGACCCTTGATTACGATAGTGCTGATAGGCGTTTCGAGATATCCTCTCTCTGCAGGAATTCCAACACAGCTGAGCGTTCCGCCAACGGCGAGCATTTCAGCGGCCTGAGCAAACGCCTTTGGGTTCGCCGCCGTTACTATGACGGCATCCGCTCCCCCGTTGGTGATCTCGTGAATCTTCTCAATGAGATTGGGAGTAGTCGTAAAGTCGACGTAGCCGGTTACACCAAGTGACTTCAGGAACTCTCCTTTCTCGGCACCGCCGTCAACGGCGTATACAATGGCGCCCTGTGCCAATGCATATTGAACTGAACATTCGCTATTAGTATAAACGAAATAATATGGGGATATTCGTGTGATAATTACCTGCGAGATGACCCAGTCCACCACCAGCACCAACAACTACAACGGAATTTCCTGCGCTGACGTTGCAATTTTTGACTGCCTGAATAGTTTTTGTTAGTAACCAGTGCATTGGCAGCTGCATATTAGTATACTGCACAGCTTACCTTGTAAGTGGTCAGTCCAGCACAAAGAACAGGGCCGGTGGTAACAGGATCGATATCATTAGGCAGCAGGGTAAGATAGTCAGCATCAAGAGCGATGTACTCTTGAAAGCTTCCATCTTCATGATGCAAGTGGTTCGTGCTCTTAATGCAATGCTGCTCCTTTCCAGCCAAACAAAAATTGCACCGCCGGCAAATTCGACTTGCGAATCTGATACCGACATATGTGCCAACCTTGATGTCCTCATCTACTCCAGGACCCAAGGCAATGATGCGCCCGATACCCTCATGCCCTCCAATATGAGGTAGCTTGACATTCGTAATTGGTGTTCCCTGAGCTGACGCTGCGATGCCAGCTTGAGTGTGGAGATCTGCACGGAGTAAGGCTTAGAATTGTAATCAAGAGTTTGACTGTCTCGGAAATACAGCTTGGTGTAAGTGACTTCATTCTTACCGCTCTGGCAGACGCCCGAATAGAGAACTTTTGCTAAGACTTCATTGTGACCCGGCTGCGGCACCGGATAGTCATGTACAAAAACAACTCCGCCGCCGAGTTTTGGGACAGTAGCCGCTGTCTGGGTCTTGGGAATGTTGACCATTGTCGCAGGAAAATACGGTCGCGGATAGATGTAACGACAGTGAGTATAAGAGTGCTTGCGGATAGACGCAGTTGTCACGGATAGATGGCGGATAGATGTCTACTCGTAGCGTGGCTGAACAACTTTATATACCACGTTCTTGCGATGGATGAAATTTGATCTTTTATAGCTATTGCGACGAAAAACATCGATTCCATCTTTACCACCAAATGTTTTGATTCGCCCGGTTGAGATAGTGTAGTCACGCGCTGGTTGTCCGTACGGCCTCGACGCAATTTCTCCAACTTCCCCGCCAATTTGCCAAATTGTCCAGCATTTGTCCGGGTGGCCAAACCAGATCGGCAGCTTTAATCGAACTTGGCTACGGTGATGTATTTATTGGGCGCATATGATTTGACAATTTTGGTAACTTGGTTGCCTGCGTCAGCACTTTGTTTCATGTGATGTTGTTTGTTTGCCTTGCTTCAAATGCACATCCCAAGACAGATGTACTCCGTGTATAAGTCGAAGCAGCCGGGAATGACACACCTAATGCCTTGCGTTAGGTACGTGTAATTTGAATATTAACATCTTCCAGTATTATCTTCCATTGCTCAAACACTTTGACTCTGAAAAAGTGTTTCCCCGTGTAAGTGACACATGATGCATACGAATTTGAAATCAGCTTCTATCCGCACACTCCGGATTTGCCTATAATTCTAGGTTAGCCAACCCGATACCCGGCATGGCACCGCAGTCGGAGCTTTTCTTTAGCTCATCGTAAACGCATCCCCTCAACCTTCAACCCCCGCTTAACCCCCTCGTTCGTGGGGGCCAGTTGAGCGTCGAACGCATAGTACATGCACCTGCACTCGTATTCCATACATAAAGCCTGTACCCAGAGTTATGCGTGACTCGCTCGACGGACAAACTTGCACGAAAGCCCAACGCCATGGTTGTCATTCGTCCTCCGCTCCACCGTGACCGGTATCAGGCCTGGGCTCAGTAATTGTCCGGCCAGTCCTCAGTATTTCCTTAAATTACTCCGGACTCAGCTTTTTTGGGGCTCTGTTCCATCATCTGCGCTCAACCGCCCATGGCCAAGAGATCCTGCGATTTCTGTGTTCAACGCAAAACTCGGTGCGACAATGGTCGGCCATGCCGCAAGTGCCTTGACGCACAGCCTCCACTCGAATGCACCTATTTGAAGCCGGTGCTTAAACGCGGCCCAAAGACTTCCAAACTCACCCAGCGGTGCAATTGGAAATGGAGAATTGACCCTCAGATTCAACCTCCAGCTTCTCCCGGACATGTCGATTCGAACTCGACGGGATTCGCCGCCAATACTCCGGCCTACGACAAGGCAGAAAGGCTGTCTCTGTCTATACTCAGACCAGTGATTGAGGCCTACAGTTCCCGCATGTATCCCGTCTGGCCAGTCCTCCATGTGCCAGATCTCATCACCAGGCTTGAGAAGCAGGAAACGAGTGATTCGCCATATGATGATGTTTATCCCATGACACTGGCACTATGTTCAGCGACAATGGCGCAATTGAACTTGACTGCAATGAATGATATTCCACCTCATATTACTAGCGAATATATGGAAAAGGAGTGTAACCGACATCGCAATCTAACAAATTATCGAGAGCATCCTTCCGTTGAGGGTGCCCTCGCGTCTTTCTTTCTCCATGTCTACCATGCCAAGGCTGATAACAGAAATGCATCCATGGTCTATCTGCAAGAAGGCATCTCAATTGCTCGACTTCTCCGTCTGGACCGGATAGAGCTCGAGTCCTGCCGAATTCAGGATGACCTCGATGATGGTCAAACTCCAGTAACTGCTCACAAGCGTCTCGTTTATATCCTCTTGTGGGTTAGCGAAAGGTAACCTACGTTTGAAGCCATGTCTCCAATTCAAAGAAGCAAAGGAGCTAATACTCTGTTTTTCAAAATCAGGGGCTACTCTATCCAACATGATCTCCCCATCTCCATACTTGATACAGTCCGGATTCCGACGGACAACATGGATGATTTTGACAAGTACGGAAGGGGACTGATCGAACTTGCTACGTTATTCGCGGCTTTCGACGCCTTCTTTTATCGTACAGCCCGGTATATATACGAATCTTACCAAGGCAATTCTGATCAGCACCGTCTCATAGCAGTCCAGCGATCTTTGGAAAGCATCGCACCAAAAGCTTCTGAATATGATTTGGTGCAGCGGGCAGATTACAATATTACCAGGCATTGGATGCGAATTCTGATTTGGCAACAAGCCATGTCTCGAAGTCTGCTGTCGTCCTCTGCAGACGACGAATCAATGACCTTTCTCTTTCCTTCTCAAATAGCACAGGATTTTCTTTCCTCAATTACAGTCAATTCGAAGGAACATTTGGTTTCATTGGGAAGAGACCAGGTACGTAATATCGCATAAACGTGTCAACTCGGCTCAGATCTAACAAAGATATAGCTGATTAAATCCTTTGAAATCACAAATACACTAGCAGATGTGATATTATGCACCACCAGTGCCTACAGTACTCCTCTCGTGCAGGACTCCTACAACTCTCGCCGCAAATCGTATTTCGGTGCGCAACGAGAATGTTGGAAGTACGGACCAGCAGATTTTCTACACGCAATGTATCAGACAATTTCTCCGTTCCTAACCTACGACAAACGGCTGAACGATATGATACGACTCAAAGCAGCAGATGCGTTGTTGCGGTCACCAAGTAGGATAATTCCGAGGGGTGTTGGTGAGGGATCACCTGCAGCGGAAGAAGGGCAAGAGGATGAGAACAATGGGATTTTGGAGCAAATACTGGGGTTAGCGACTGAGGCAGATTCTTGGAACATGAACACTGACCTCGATGGCTTGGATTTGAGTCTAGATGTTGATGAGTTGGGTCAAGTCAAGATTCCGTTCAGCAGTGATACACTGTAGACATTTTGACGGTAGTTCTTCTTGCTGTCGGCTGGCTTGTTCTATGTAATGGGATGTGTGACAGAGTATTGCGTGACATAATGAAGCTCTTTGGAATAGTTGTCTTATTAGATATTGGAGTCTAAATCCTACCACTGAGTTGCTGTAGTAGGTCCCCTCTTTACCCATCCTATCATACCATTTATCTTGTCTCTCTCTCTATATAAATTACAGCTCTGAATCCACACCACGTCCAGCATGGAACAAATTATCACAAGCCATTAATCCTCAACAGCACACACACACATATATATATGAGCAACGTCTAACCGGAATAGGCGGCAACAGCGTTATTGAAGCCATCCGCTACTTGTGTCTCAACACTCGTAACCGCGGGAACAAGGTCAGCAGGCGAGGCTGCTGTTAGCGCGTTGACATATCCAATAAAAGATGAATTCAGACTGTGCAAATCACTAAGAATCACAGCTTGTCCACCTTGCAAATTGGCCCAGGCATGTGCCTGATTTCCTATGGCTGACAGTGCGCCAAGAAACGTGGGGACGAGGACCTGTAAGTCTGAGAGAATGGTGGTGCCGCCTGCTTCAGAAAATGAGCCGGCAGCGTTGATGTTGGTAGTTGCCTCATTCGTGATAGCAACGAGACTCTGCACATCGTCGTGAATATTGAATGCACCCTGTAAGCCACTTGCAGGATAGCCATCTATGTTGTTGCTGAGGGTGGTCCATTGGGGACCGATTCTTTGGTTGATGTCATTCTCAACTGTAGTCGCATCACGGCGGAGGATGATGGCAGCGGCGGTTGAAGCGAGGAAGAGGATTTTGGTAAAGAGCACCATTTTGATGACAGGATTGCTAGTTCAAATGATTACGGTGTAGGGGAGTATGACTGAGAAAATGAATGTAAAAGTGAGAAGATATTCTCTAGTGTTTACGTTTATTTGCACTGCAGTGAATATGGGATATATACATATGTTCGGGATAGGGTGTGCACCGCCAGCTGCGATCTTGACCAATATCAAACCGTGTGACATGTCATATTTCAATGGACAGCTCATGTGTGATTTAGGCATAAACCATCCTTGATAGACGGTAAGTGTCTTACTGAGGTAGAATGGTTGGTTAACTTCGCCCAACGATCTAATATGTGAATCCTCACTCTGCCTCTATTATACACCCCACATTGTTTAAGACAACATACATGTACATATAACCTGATGTAACGCCCACAGTTGGTAATATTGTCAACTAAGACATTCTACCAGCTGGCTTGCTAAGCTTCTCTAATTTAATAACGATTTTACTTCAGTTTACGCTGACCGCCTCTTCCAGACTGAGACATTTCGTGTCGGTCCACTTCGCCCGCTTATTGTCTTACGGCAAGCGGCATCAAAACCTACACATGGTAAGGATATGCGCTCAAAGGATAACAGACGTGTATTTCGATGCTTCTTCTCTAGCAAGTTTGCAGTTTTGTCACCTTCCTGAGTCACGCGTATGGACAACTGAGACATACACGTTTACGGCTGTGACATGGGTGTTTGTTACCAAGACACACGTCTTCATCACACAATGGCTGTACTCGTACCTACCCACGTCCCATCTAGGGAATTGGATATAAAACATATAAGCTTCAAGGTTCTCATTCCTCCTCAAGCACCCTCACCACCAACTGTGTTTACCTATTTCTACTGTCCCTTTGATCATACATTCTCTCTGGCCGGTTTTCACTAAAAAGAACGAAATGGTAGCCATCGCGAAAGCCCTTTGGCTGGCTTCAACTGCCACCGTTACCACTGCTACTCCTATCGTTCGGCGCGATGTCATTACCGTTCAGAATGACATTACACAGAAGTTGGGCCCGGGTTGGTTTACCCTTAACCAGGACTTGAATGGTTTCCCAAGCAGCGGCTTTGCTGGAGCAATTACCATCCGAGACGATATTGCAAATCTAGTTACTATTTTGGAGACTACAGTTTCTGATATCAAGTCTACTGGCTCATTCGGGACAGTGGCTGGCACAACCATCCTTGCCGACATTCAGTTACAAGTGCCCACAATGCTGGCTTCATTAGTAACTATAGGGGCCCAGGAACGCGATTGGGAGGCTATGCAGGGTGCATCTTGGATTCTAACTCAACTGGAGTCAATGAACATCGCTACATCAAATTTTATGGATGCTGTTATAGCAGCTGAGCCTCTTCTTCTGAAGCCTGGTGGTCTTGCGTTGAAGGCGGAGATGACAGGTGCTTTTGACACTTCAATAGCTTACTACGGCGCATCGCAATAGCTGCACGCCTACTCCTTTCGATGTAAGCTCGGGATTTTGTCATGGTAAATATGGAAACTGAAAAATACGAAATTAGAATGGTTAGGGTGTTTGGCATTGGATTGAGTGAGGACTATGGAAAGGATGCGGCACGAGGCAGCAAGTGAGTTGGAAAACATAAAATTGAAGCTTGAATTAGTGGTAGGATGCCGGATAAAGAACAAGTTAAGGGTATGAAACATTGGATCTTATGGGCATAACCAAGGAATAAAGTCAAATTCACGATACAGATACCAAAAATAGCCCCATATTCATCGTATGGCTGTCTCCTACAATGCATCATATTCCAGCCGACGCCATGAGTCAGATTGCACAGCCGATCAATCGCTCTTCACTGGTTTAATATCTGCCCGCTTATCCTCACGGGTAGGCCTTATGCAGTAGCTTTCACCCTATTGAGCATCCCTTCTATGTCCGTGTTGGCGGTCTCGTTCCCTACAATGCATGAGAAAGTTGAGATCCATACAGTCAGAGTAACGACATCTTGCTTTTGGTTGCAGTTCTCAGACGGCCTTGCCAGGTCCATAATAGGTATCTGCAAGACGTCTACTGTTTAGGGGGGTGGTCCACTACTGCTCTCATGGTCGTTAGACTATCTGTATAGGCACCTGTAGTCCGTGATTGCGCATCTAAAATTTCCATCTTATCTGAGTTTCCAGTAGCACGAAGCGTTCTTTGTATCCCTGCCTCGAATAGGTGGTAAATAGCACTGGATGTATTCCGTATGCTGTGCTTGTTTCATGCATTTAGTCCATATCAACGTGGTGTAGCTACAGATGCGGGTGCCTGTACTCTGCTCTGGAGTCCCGTTAGCGTCATTGGTGGCGTGGTTACCACTGCACCCTTTCAAAGCTCAGGTCCATATACTTTCACTTCCTGGGCGCCTCTACATATCTAACGTACCTATACTATATAGTGCACAGGAGTTTATCACATCTGCTGAATAAGACATTGTAAACCATCAAAATATAGGTAGTACCAATTTATAAAGAAGCAGCTACTAGACGGGTACTTTTGCTCGCCCGTATATTCCGCTTGGCGGGGGACAAATGACGTGCGGATTCTCCGTCCTTATCAGCGGCCTTCTATTGCCTCCGATAGCTGACTAAGGGCCCAATGTACTCGCCACCAAATGCTCGCTAGTCCAGTCCATATGAAAAGTACAGATCGCGGCTTGGAAGCGGCCGGCCGAAATTGTGGAATTCTCCAACTCCGCCGACGAGGCTTCCGTCTGGCCTTTTTCTTTCTTCACATCTTCAATGACCGGACTTGCGTCGGCCCTTTACTGCTGATTCCTCGCGCCGCTCTACTTGCTGTCCGGAGGCCGTTGGGGTGCCTCACATCATCTGCCTGTCATGGCAGCTCTCGTGGACAACCCGCAGATCAAGCATGCGGAGTTGCTTCGTCCGCTGCCCTTCCACTTCCACGCCTACGTCTGGCCTTTTGCCATTCTGTGGCCCATCTTTCTGAGGTACTATCTGACCCCGGATCTCTACGAAAAGCACATTGGCGCTTCTGAATGGACTTTTGTCTGGTGCGGGACCATCATCACCCTCCAGTCTCTTGTTTGGCTGAGCACCCACTGGAGCGTGGGCCTGGATGCGCGATTCACTGCGACCAAGGTCCAGGATAAGGATATCCAGGACGCTCAGTTGGTTAAAGTTATTCCTATTGCGAACGCCGGCTCCAGCGAAATCTGCAAGCTGTTGCGGGACAAGGTACGTCTTTTCCTTTCGGTGCTCATCCCACCATCGTGCCGCCATTGACTAACAACTTACTCGCTAGGTTGGGGGCAAGACCAATCTCTCATTCCTATTCCAGAAACGCCGTTTCCTCTATGATCCGGATACCAAGACCTTTAAGACCCTCACCTATCCCATCGATGGCGAGCCGAAGCCTACCATTGGCCAGTTCCAGGCTTCCAAGGGTATCGACAAGCAGTCCGAGTTGACCCGTATCGAGCAACATTATGGCACAAACACTTTCGATATTCCCGTCCCGACGTTCACAGAACTCTTCAAGGAGCATGCCGTCGCGCCCTTTTTCGTCTTCCAGATCTTCTGCGTTGGCTTGTGGATGCTTGATGAATACTGGTACTACTCGCTGTTCACTCTGTTCATGCTTGTCGCATTTGAGAGCACCGTCGTCTGGCAGCGCCAGCGTACCTTGAACGAGTTCCGCGGAATGAGCATTAAGCCCTACGATGTTTGGGTCTACCGTCTCGGCAAATGGACCGAGGTCCAGAGCGATGCGCTCTTGCCTGGTGACCTTGTGTCTGTTGGCCGAACCAAGGAAGACAGCGGCGTCGCATGCGATATGCTCTTAGTTGAAGGCACTGCCATTGTCAACGAGGCCATGCTTTCCGGAGAAAGTACCCCGCTGCTCAAGGACTCGATTCAGCTGCGCCCGGCCGATGCTCTACTGGAGACGGAGGGACTCGACAAGAACGCCTTCTTGTGGGGTGGTACCAAAGTTCTCCAAATCACCCATGGAAACCCTGACCAGGAGAAGCCCAAATTGGCTTCAGGCGTCCCTGCTGCCCCCGACAATGGAGCTCTGGCTATTGTTATCAAGACTGGCTTCGAGACTTCTCAAGGCAGCCTTGTCCGAACCATGATCTACTCCACTGAGCGTGTGTCTGCCAACAACTTTGAGGCTCTCTTGTTCATCCTGTTTCTTCTCGTCTTCGCGATCGCTGCCTCCTGGTACGTCTGGGACGAGGGTGTGCGAAGGGATCGCAAGCGCTCCAAGCTCCTACTTGACTGCGTTTTGATCATCACCAGTGTTGTGCCTCCCGAGCTGCCAATGGAGCTTAGTCTCGCAGTCAACACTAGTTTGGCAGCCCTTGCGAAACTGGCCATCTTCTGCACAGAGCCATTCCGAATTCCATTTGCTGGACGTGTCGATATCGCTTGTTTCGACAAGACTGGAACGCTCACCGGTGAAGACTTGGTTGTGGAAGGTATTGCTGGACTCGGCCTGAACCATTCCGACGTTGAGGACAAGCGAGAAGGCGATGGCGCCCACTCTACCATCATTGCGGTCAAGGAAGCTAGCTTGGAGACCCAATTGGTACTCGCTACTGCTCACGCCTTGGTTCGATTGGATGAAGGCGACATTGTGGGAGACCCAATGGAGAAGGCTACTCTTACTTCTCTTGGCTGGGGCCTTGGCCGTAATGACGTTCTCTCAAGCACTCCCAAGGCTGGCACTACCCAAGGCAACGTTCACATCAAGCGCCGTTTCCAATTCTCCTCTGCACTTAAGCGTCAGAGCTCCGTTGCGTTTGTCAATGGAATTCACACCGCCACCGGTCAAAAGATCAAGGGTACATTTGCTGGTGTCAAGGGTGCTCCCGAGACTATCCAGAAGATGCTCGTTGAGGTGCCCGCTGATTACGAGGAGACGTACAAATACTTCACACGCAAGGGATCCCGAGTTCTCGCACTGGCATACAAGCAACTGACTGTTGATTCCGAATTGGGCTCGGGCAAAATTAACGACCTCAAGCGAGAAAAGGTTGAGGCTGATCTCACATTCGCTGGCTTTTTGGTGCTTCACTGCCCCCTCAAGGAAGACGCCAAGGAGGCTGTTCAGATGCTCAACGAGAGTAGCCACCGTGTTGTCATGATTACCGGTGACAACCCTCTTACAGCTGTGCACGTTGCCCGTGAAGTCGAAATTGTTGACCGCGATGTTCTTATTCTGGACGCCCCCGAGGATAACCATGGTGGTGAGCAGCTAATTTGGAAGAGCGTTGACGACAAGGTTACCATTCATGTAGATCCTTCAAAGCCTATCGACCCGGAGATTCTCAAGAACAAGGATATTTGCGTGACCGGATATGCTCTTGCCAAGTACAAGGGCCAGCCTGGATGGAAGGACATTCTCCGCTATACCTGGGTCTATGCTCGTGTGTCACCAAAGCAAAAGGAAGATATTCTGCTCGGTCTGAAGGATATGGGTTACTATACCTTGATGGCTGGTGACGGCACCAACGATGTCGGCGCCTTGAAGCAGGCCCACATTGGCATTGCTCTCCTCAACGGTACCAAGGATGACTTGACTCGCATCGCAGAGCACGCTCGCAACACCAAGCTCAAGGAAATGTACCAGAAGCAATGCGAGCTCATGAAGCGCTTCAACCAACCTGCACCTCCTGTCCCCGTCATGATTGCCCACCTCTACGCACCTGGACCTACCAACCCCCACTACCAAAAGGCTATTGAGCGTGAAGCTACCAGAAAGAAGATTACGCCCGAGGAATACATTAAGCAGCATGGCCACCCTGTGGAAACCATTACCTCTCCCGGTGCTCAGAATCTCATCAACGATCGTCAGCAACAAGTCAACAAGAAGGCGGCCAGTTTGGCTGACCAACTGACCAGCAGTATGATGGAAGCCGAGATGGGTGACGATGAGCCCCCGACTTTGAAACTGGGAGACGCTTCCGTCGCTGCTCCGTTCACCTCTAAGCTTCGCGATGTCATGGCCATTCCTAACATTATTCGTCAAGGCCGATGCACCCTCGTCGCCACCATCCAGATGTACAAGATCCTTGCTTTGAACTGTCTGATCAGTGCCTACTCCCTGTCTGTTTTGTACCTTGAGGGTATCAAGTTTGGCGATACGCAGTACACCATCAGTGGTATGCTCATGTCTGTTTGCTTCTTGAGCATCTCCCGAGCTCGCGTTGTGGAAGGACTCAGCAAAGAGCGACCCCAACCCAACATTTTCAACGTCTACATCATCGGATCTATTCTGGGACAATTTGCTGTTCATATTGTGACTCTCATCTACATTGCTCGTCTGTGCGACAGACTCGAACCGTAAGTGTCTCAACCTACCCAACCGCTAGTTTATCTTTTACTAATGTTGCTATAGACGCTCTGGAGACATTGATCTGGAGGCTGAGTTTACGCCGTCGCTGCTCAACTCTGCAATTTACTTGCTGCAGCTGATTCAACAAATTTCTACATTCGCCATCAACTACCAGGGCCGCCCCTTCCGAGAGTCCATTACTGAGAACAGGGCCATGTTTTACGGTATCGTCGGTGTCTCCGGTCTCGCCTTTGTCTGCGCTCTCGAGCTGATGCCCGAAATCAACGAACAAATGAAGTTGGTGCCTTTTAGCGACGAGTTCAAGACCAAGATGTCCACCGTCATGGTTCTGGACTACGTGCTGTGCTGGCTTATTGAGGTCGTTTTGAAGAGGTTCTTCAGCGACTACCGCCCGCGCGACATCGCCGAGCGCCGCCCTGAGCAGCTCAAGCGCGAGATGGAGCGCAAGAAGGAGGTGGAGAGGAAGAAGGCTGAGCAGGACGACAAGGAGAGGCTCGAGAAGGTCGCTGAGTTTGAGAGGAGGGTCGAGGAGCGTAAGAGGAAGATTGAGGCGTGGGCTACTGGCCGTCAGCAGCCGGCGGCGGCGTCTGGATCATCATGATTTTCTCTTTTTTGTTGGGTTTCCGGTCAGCGGCGAAAAACATTTAGGAAGAGAAAGAAAAAGAAAGAGGTATACTGATAGAGTTGGAGGCTGTATAATGCTGTTAGATGCTTAGGAAGGGATGCCGAGTAATGTAGACACCGATAAAGCCTGAATCTAATAGAATTCTCCTCTTTTTAATGATACTTACACTTACTCACACCTATTTACTAAAGACACGCAATGATGAAAAGGGGGAAGCTTCGGAAATTAGGATTTTCTTGTATTTATTTTGTTTGCTAATGTTACAGAGACTCGATTGAAGTCTATGGCAGCCGCAGAACAGCGGGGAAATAGGGAGCCTCATAAAAGCCATGATTTTCTCGTGCGTACGTTTTTTTTTTTTCTCTTTCATCCAAACCTCCCCTATATTTTCCGTGTACCATCCTCACAAAGCCCCAGCCCAACCAAGCCGCCTGTAAAGCAGCGAGCCAGTCCCCGTGAACCCTCCTTTGATCTTCCCCCTCCGGACGTTTGTCTCATTAAAAAAAGATAACGCTCAAGTCATGCTGAAAGGCATTTCAAGTTCGCTTTAGTTGCCGGGGTTCTCCTGGACAAAGGCAACACCCTTGGCAATGTTCTTCTTGAGATCGCCCAGGCAGGCCTCGACGAGCTTCTGCTCGTTGGCGTCGATCTTGCCAATGGGGTGGATCTTCTCAACACCGTCGGGGCCGAGCTCGACGTTGGTGCTGAAGAACTCGATGCCCTGGTCCTTGTACAGGGGAGACTCGACGAAAGTGGGCTCAATGACGCCCTTCTCGCCGTCAGCGGCGCGGAGGAGAGCATCGGCCATGCGGGCACCGGCGAAAGCCATGGAGAGGGTGGCAGAGCCGGCACCGTCCTTGGCCTTGACGACCTCGTCACCACCGAACTGGACACGGTTGACGAGCTCGGCGTTGGAGGAGAGGTCGGGGTGGTTGCTCTGGCTGAAGAGAGGAACGATGGTGACACCAGAGTGACCGCCGATGACGGTGATCTTCTCGTCCTTGGGGTCGGTGCCCTTGATCTCGGAGACGAAGCGGCTAGCTCGGACAACGTCGAGGGTGGTGACACCGAAGAGCTTCTTGGGGTTGTAGACACCGCGGGCCTTGAAGACCTCGGCGCAGATGGGGACGGTGGAGTTGACGGGGTTGGAGATGATGAGGAGCTTGGCCTCGGGGGCGGACTCGGCAACAGCCTTGGCCAGGTCGCGGACGATGGAGGCGTTGGTGTTGAAGAGATCGTCACGGGTCATGCCGGGCTTACGGGGGACACCGGCGGGAATCAGGACGATGTCGGAGCCCTTGAGGGCGGCAGCAAGGCCGCTGGGGGTGGCCTCATAGCCCTTGACGGTGGACTTGGTGTTGACGTGGGAGATGTCAGCGGCGACACCTGCAAGCAAGCAAGAGAAAAGAGACGGTTAGCCATTGACACTTTTTGGGAGGCCCGGAACAGAATGCCTGAGGAAAATTGGCGCAAGGGGGAGCGACGTGGACTTACCAGGTCCGCCACGGATATCGTACAGAGCAAGCTCAGTGACGCGGGTGTTGAGCTTGAGGAGGAGAGAGAGAGGCTGGCCAATGCCACCGGCAGCACCGAGGACGGCAACCTTGGACAGCTAATACACCAAAGAGCAGCTGGTCAGCACACACATGATTAGGTATACAGACAGAGTTTTGGGCGTTGAGACAAGAAGAACAGGCGGGGGAGGGGGACAAAGGGCTCATACGTTGCGGGCAGAGGCAGAGAAGGCCCTGCGCTGGATTCTGGAAGCCAACATGATGATCTAAAGAGAGATGCGAGGAATTGATCCAAGGACAGAGGCGATTGGGGCGGTTGGTGGAGAGCAAGAAAAGAGTTCGGCGCTGAGGATGGTGAGGGTTCTTGTAGCTGGTGAGGACAAAATGCGCAACGGCTGTGGCTCAAGGCCGGCTATAATCCGGGATTTCCCGGCTGAACTTGCTGGATGGGGCCAAGTTCCCGCATTGGGTGAAGGGCGGCTCTCGGACAGGCACAAGCTCAGCGGACCGGCCGGAGGGAGGCAATGGGAGGGAATTTCGGGCTTCGTTTTGTTCCAGAGGAGCCGCTGGAGCGAATTGGCCGGGGTGCTGCAGATCTCGTCATTTTGGCCGGCTGACGGAAGACGTAAGCGAGTTGGAGAGGACGGGGATTGTCTGGTGTTGTGCTGTTGGTTTAAGTTGGTGTATATGTTGAATAGTGTGTCGATATGCTTACAAGACATTGACTTAATCCCGAGGAGCCACGTTTGTGGCTGCAATTATACATCTACCTAGCACTGAGCAGGCTATGAATTCAAATTAGCGACGGCCTACATACATATCATGACGCGGGTATCGGTGCATGGAGCGAATGCGCCGGGAACAGAGGCTGAAGCTGGGCTGGGATCGCTTCCCACTTCTAACCCCACCATTGTTATGCTAGCCAAGCTCAACATCACAGTGGCACTCTACACATCTAGGACGATGGTTTGACTGCCATTTTTCAATTATGCAATATCATGAAATGCAATCAACCGGCGTTCACCTTGAGGGGCCTGGTTCCCCAGATTTTAGTCCGTGTAAATTGATGCAATTTCTCTTTTCGGCATGACTCATCCGCCGCTGCAGATAAGTCCCTGCATCCACCGATAAAGACCAACAGCTTGGAGCTTCGCTTGACTTGAGCCCCTCCATATCGAGCTCAGTGACACAATTCAACACCTGCACCCATACCAACAGCCAGCTCCCATATACCCAACACAAGTAAAATTGCTGAAACCGTCGCCTCAATGTCCATATATCAGCTCGCCCAGCTGCTCCCGCTGCCAGATGAGGAACTACAGCAGGTTCTCGACTATGCCTCGACACTCTCAAAACCCGAAGCCGTCACACACTTTAGCAACCTCCTCGGCGATTCGCCTGCCGTAATCGATTTTATATCCACCTTCAACGGTCGTCGAAAAGATCCCGCGGCTCCCGCAGCAACTCCAGCCCCTCCAACCGCTTCAACGTCAAAAGCTCCGTCCAAAGCTTCCAAACCTGCCGCTTCTGAAACAATAGACGCCGTTCCGAAATCGACCAGAGGGCCGAAGAAGAAGAAAGCGCCAATACACGTTCCAGAGGCTCGGAAAGTCGAGGACTATGCTGGTCCAGCTGGAAAGGCATACAATAAAAAGGATTCCGATCTAGAGTACATATCTCAGCGATCCAGTGCGCCGAGTAGCAATCGCCCGTCAAGGACAGCCTCGCCAGCAAGGCCTTCCATCAAGGAACCAACTGTTAAAAAGGCGGCACAACTTACCAAGGTGGAAGCGCCAGTACCAAAGCAATCAAGCTCTACAGCGGCTGGCTATCTCATATCGGACGATCCAAAAAAGTCAAAGCCCAAGTCTACACCAGTTTCTCGTACGTCGACACCGAAGCCGGCCAACAGCGGAAATGTCACCAAGATTTCAATTTCAGGAGGTGTGCCAATGGCAGGCCAGTCTACGGCGTTGGCTGATCTGGATGCTGCCATCCGATCTCTAGAAATTACGACAAACCCGACGCTAGAGAAGGACGCCAAGTCAAGGAAATGCAATTGCGTGGCGGCCAGGCATCCTCTTCAAGCTGCGGCCCCCAACTGTCTTTCTTGCGGGAAAGTCATCTGCTTGAAGGAAGGCTTAGGGCCATGTACATTCTGCGGAACACCACTACTAAGTTCCGACGAAATCCAGGCCATGGTTAGAGAGCTCAAGGACGAGCGTGGCAGGGAAAAGATGGCCGCGAACGCAGCAGCTCATCGCAGGGCAGATGTGGCCAAGACGCCCGCACCATTCACGCCGCCGCGAGGGTTGGACAGCGATGCTCCATCACTATCTGAAGCGGCTGCCAAAGCGCGAGACCATCGAGACAAGCTGCTCAACTTTCAAGCACAAAACGCCAAGCGCACGACAGTGAGAGATGAAGCCGCAGATTTTGACGTATCGGGTGCCATGGGTGGAATGGGCAGCATGTGGGCGACGCCCGAAGAACGAGCAAAGGAACTGAAGAGACAGCAGAAAATCATGCGAGAGATGGAATGGAACGCACGGCCAGAATATGAGAAGCGGCAGCAAGTTATTAGCATCGATCTCGCTGGCCGTCGAGTTATAAAGACCGTTGCACCTGTCGAACGCCCAGTCACACCAGAGGAAGATGAAGCCCAGGATTCCGACTCTGGTATTCTACAGGAGACGTCTGGAAACAGGAACGCCGGCGGGGCATTCAGTACAAATCCACTCCTGGGGGCTGTGATGAGGCCTATCTATGATGCCAAAGGGAAAGGGGCTGAAGCAGAGGGCCGAAGCAGCCGCAGCAAGGGATGGAGGAGGGTTCAAGACGACTTGGACAATAACGAGGGAGTCATTCTAGACGGAGGAGCGTATGGCTTACAAGCGGTTGGCGGAGACGAACCGGAGCGCGGGTAGCGCGTGTATATTACGCACACTATTTGATGTCTCGTGAAGATGGGGAGGGGTAGCGGTTACAATACTTCCGGTAATAGATGCCCGTTGTAAATGAATCTCGTAGAAGTACACACGATGCAATGGACGCCATGAAATAGAATACCTAGAACCAGGCAGCATCTACTGATTCTCGCAGCATCTACTCTGTTTGTATCTTAAACAATACATCGTGGAGATATCCCAAGAAATATGGATCACGTGCTGCCAATGCGGCATGAAAACCCTTACCCAGCTGGTGCTAATAATAGCCCGAGGCTGTGGCTGAATTCAGACTTTTGGGCGGCTGACTAAGACACAAAGACGTGTCGCGTCATCCACGTGACTTCGTGTCATGACGAATTTCGCGAACCATCAAGGCTCAACTCAAACTGCGAAAAAGCCTCTGCAGGGTTGCACAGCCCACACCACAAAGACAAAGAAAAAAGTAAACTGGTAGAGTTGCGCTGGAGGCTGTCGAACACGGGTAACTCCCATGGTTGCCGATTGATTTGCCACGCCAGCAGCAAACTTAAAAAACCCCGGCCAGGGCGGAAACTTGCCTTCGCCTAGAGCCATTTTCGGCCTCTCAGCTGAATTCTGGATAGACAAATCTGCAATTGACTCCGGCCGGCGTAGAAAAAAAAAAATCTCCCAGCTGGATGGAGCCCATTACTCGCGGGGTTTTTCTTGGGGTGGCGGGGAGCGATTTTGAGATGGAGAGCACAAGCCAAGAAAAAGTCGTGCAGCAATGTCCCACCAAAGGTTCTCAAACTAACGACGAACCCTGTATAACGGAGTCACTGACGAGGGAGCGAATATGCATGTCCTTTGAGTGAGGCTTTTGTCCAAGTCTGTGCCAAAACTGCGCAACCCACAAAGTCGCGCCCCGAGGGTTGCATTTTGCGGGCAAACGAGACGAGAAAAAAATTGACAGTAGCGCCGTTTTCTTCGTTTGTCCATGCAAGGTCAGGTAGGATGATGTGAGAGAGCTGCAGGTGGCCCTGCTTTGGTATTAGCGAGCCCGGCCGCTGAAGAATTTTGTTCTTTTATTCTGCAGAGGAGAAGAAATCCATGGCCGAGAGACTATCGCGGTGGTGGTTACACAGAGAACCTTGAGAAACTAACCCAGCCACAGCCTGAGCCTTTCTACCTGTTATACACTCACCCACTCTCTCTCCCTCCACTCTCTTTCTCTGTCCCCCTCGTACGACACTTGATAGTTTGAGGCTTCGGGTTAGACAGTTCCCTTGACCTCTTTTCTCTCTCGATTCAATCAATCAATCAATGTCACTTTGAACCTACAAAGACGCCGGGTCCACCCAATCCACCGGCTTAGCGCTGGTGCTCTAGTGCGCGTGATGCCTCTGGCACTCTGGCAACTCTGTCGATGGCTTCGCGCCTAGCCTCAGTGAGGTAGGTCCACTGAGTGATGGCGAATGCCACTGGACGCTCAGCGAGTAGAGTGCAGAACTTATGGGGCGCTGGCCGTCTGCTCTAGCGACCGCAGCGCCTATCTCAACTGTGCTGTCACCGCGCTGGCCTTGAATTGAACGCTCAGCGCTGCGCTTTTGGCGGTCTTTGGGGGGACCTTTTGGGGATCCCGTCCTTGCCCGTCCCTCCCGCATCCGTCGCGACTGGACCGCGCGTAACCCACACACACAAACCAGGACCGACATCTTTTCTGCTGCCTCACTGACACTGACACCCACCTTTGCAACCACTATCGCTTGCTGCCGAGTATTTGCTTTTTTTTTGCTTCAATCACTTCACATACCTGTCTGTACTGTACACTCCAGACCCATTGCTGGCTGTCTGGCCATCTCTGCTCCAGCCTCCCTCTCGACACGCGCCAACGCGCCGTTGTTGGTCTTGAAATCCCCAGACGTCCCACGTAACGCACACACGCTCGCAGTGGGGTTTGTCGCGCTCTCGACAATCCGCGCGACATGTCGCACCCAGCGCCTCCTGCTCCGGCTGTGGGCGTCGAAGCACGCGCGCCAGAGATGCCAGCTGTGCCCGCCTCGCCGGTTGTTGCTGCTGCCGCCGTCGCCGCGGCGTCTTCCTCGTCCGCCACCGACATGGCCGTGGACATCATGGACGGCGATATTGATATTGCGTCTTCGCAGAGCGAGGTGGGAGAGACGCCCCGTGACCCGTCGCCGAAGCAATCGCAGCAATCCGACGCCCACGATGCCAGTGGCCCCGGCTCCGCCCTCAGCATTCCTTTGACCGTGACCAACTCGCAGGAATCCCACGTCACCAGCTCCTCGGTCCATGCCATGACACCCCCCGCCAGCGACATCAGCAGCGTGACGGACGGTGCCGCGGCATATCTGGCACACGATGCCTCTGCCGACAAGAACGACCATCTTCTGCAGCTGTCCACCATTGCCGCTGCCCAGGACAGAATATCGACCACTGGCGCATCTAGGAAACGCATGGCGGATGGCGAGGTCAAGGCTGGCATGAGCCCTGTCAAAGGACGTGGCCATGCTAGAACCCTCAGCACCGTTAGCATCACATCCACCGGCAGCACCATTGGAGAGGTACGTTGGCATGCTCTTTGATTCTGTAGACGATATAGCACATGAACTGACTTGTTTCCTCCTAGCTGTCTGCCGAGCTCAAAACTCGTCTCTCTTATGCCATGGTCAAGGTAAACTTTGGCTGGCAAGGTCACTCCATTGAAGAGGTGGAATCAATGGCCGCCTCCCAGGCTGTCTCTCCTGCTTCGGGCTCCTCCACCATCAGACGACACAGTTCCTCGGCGAGTCCGCGTCTGGATATCACAGCTGCATCCACTCAGGTCCATCTTGCCCAGCAAGCTGGTATTCGCCGCAAATCCGATTCTCCCAACTTGCTGTCTAACAAGCCCTCTCTTGCTCCTCCGGCTACCATTCAGCCTTCCATCTCTGCTGCACGCTCCAACCCACGCCGCAATTCTAGCCCGCGATATACTCCCACTATGCTCTCGCATTCCCATTCGGCGTCTCCTCACACTCCCGGCCAGCCAATGCTAGTTGAGACTCATCAATCTTTGTCCCAGCCCGCGCGCATGGCCGACCCAATCCTATTCCCGTCCCATCAGAACGTCAGGGAGCAGGACGCCATGGAGGCATTGCTGTTCATGAGCAGCCCCAACAACTCGGCCAACCTGAAGCATACATTCTCCCCCTCTGCGTCTCCTAATCCTCAGTCCAACGCTTTCAGAAACGTCGCTGCAAGGCACGCATTGCCTAGCGGGCCTAGGAAGGGTCTCCCGGGCCATAGGCCAACAGCCAATGCCCACCAGCGGCCTGGATTCAACAAGTCTCCTGGAATGATGCACCCTCCTGGATCGCCAATGGAAGTAGATTCTCCACAGCACCCATATTATAGCCCGAATGGAGCTACACCGAAAAGACGCCTCAAAGGGCCCAATAGCCATTTGAGAGGGGCTCTCTCGCTTCCTACCGGGCTCGGTGCCGGGCACAATAGTGCTAGGAGGGTCTTGCGAGACGAAGATATCGAGAGAATGCTCGACCGAGCCAGTGCTGAAGCGGCGGACTCTTCAGATGATGAAGAAATTCAAATCCCTCGCCTGCGAAATGATGTTGGCATGATGGGCGTCAGGGGATGAAACCTCAATCTGGGTTCTCTGCGTATTCTCCTTAACATTTCTCTCTAGTCCGCATTCTTCAAACATGTGATGACAGAGAAAAGAGATGCCAGGCTCTGAAGAAAGCGACTACCGGCCCCTGCATGATAGGGTCGTACTCGAATTGCCGACTCAGGCTGGCAGATCGATTGAGCTCTTCATCACAGCGTTGAAGCCGCTACAACAGCAGCAGCCGTGTGATGAGTCTGCCAGCCAATCATGGCATCGCTACTCAGATATCCACACGCCCTGTGTCGACGTTTTGCTCTGGCCTTTATTGCCTCCGCTACGACATTGGGCTGTGAACGGAGCTGGTAAAATGACTCCCTGGTCCATGTTGCGAGCAAGACAACCTGGGAGTGCCGCATTACTCAATGCTCTGCCTTTCCCGGTGAATACGGCAAGCTCATCAGCCCGAGTGCCCTTGGCTCTTCATAGTACTACATATCTGAGCTTTACACTCTGGCTGGAAGGTATTTGCTGTTCATGCGTACCTGGTGAGATAACTACTAGTTGGCTGGTTTTGGTTATTAGTTCTTGGATACCGGTGTTCATCTTTCAATGGCATGCATCACTCGCCATTGTTTCTAATGATGTTTGTGATGTTTGATGGTGGAATAAAATGGATTTGTGTGTAATAGCCGTCTCGAGTAGACGATGCTACTGATGTAGCTTGTCAACAAGGACACCAATGCTATGAGTTGATGATATGGAGAGATGTGTTGAGAAGAAGCTCAATTGAAGTGGAGTGTTTAAGCGGGTTTACTCAAGGGCCTTTCTAATAATAACGGCCGCATGAAGTGCTAGAGGTTGTCACAAAGCAAAGCTCAACCTCTTGATTGTCGCCAATATATGATGAACCTGTGAAGAAGAGATGAAAGTAGGGATCAGATCAGCCCCCACAGCAGCATATTCCCAGCTGTGTATAAGTGCGGACATTGAAACCAGCCGTGAAATACCAGTTTTTTCTCGTATAGCTGATAAGAGGCCGCATTAATTATTCTACAGCTGCTAGCTGCTAAGCATCTGCCACTGATATACATGTACTCAGCTATGGATGGTCACTTGAACTCGATATCGGAATCCCGGCCAAAGGATGCACCGAGGCTCATGCTGGTTTGAGCGAGCAGCACACGTGCTTGGATAATCCGTGTCGTCCCTTCTTTTCAACATCACCTCGACATTCCTTCGCCAATTTTCCCCTGTCATTCTACATATGATAGATGCATAGCGTTCAATCTTGATGCCTGAACTTGCGGAATCTCGTCACAGCGATGCCTAAAATACTCAGCTTAATGCCAGCAGCGGTGCCTGAATGCTCCTCAATAGCACCAAAAAACAAGCTGCCCGACCATACCATATCCGCAGCAGGAGAGCTAGAGTTTCTCGTTTATTCTCAATTCAACGCATCAATCGAATAAATTCTCATCTTGCTGATTACTTGCAGGCCTTGATCGCAAAGGCGAATCAAATCGTGCTTGCTTGGCTGCTCCCCTCCATAAACGGCACGAATGGGCCGAAATCTGGCGAATGACCATCTAAATTTGGCCATGGCTTCATGTATACCTGCACGCACAGCTGCAATAGCCAGGAACTACATGCAGCAAGAAACCGGGTGGCCGTTGGATTGAACCCTGCAAATTCCTTTCGCGTATTGGCGATGTTCGCAGCCACGATATCAAGTCTCCATGCCGTATTCTAAAATAGAGAAAACGGCTTACTTTTCCTCCCGGCCAACACGACCCTGGCAAATCCGGCAATGGCTTAGCCGGGCTGAGATTGTCAGCCTTGGAAGAGACTAGGCGGGCGCCAGTGATGGAGGTTATTGGCGATCGTGAAGCCATAGTTTCGCATCTTACGGCGCTTCTTCGACCTAGGGCCGCACTAAGACGCCAGCTTCTCGCAGACTACTGAAAGACGTTAAAATTATAAGTCCACTCACATTGCGAGCAGCCTCGTCTCCTTAACACAGCTCATGTTTTGCAGACCGGCCGGAGAAGAAGAAGCGGCAAATGCGCGTGAGCAGCCCTTGGAGATTAAGACCCCACGTTGTCATCTATCACTTTGTTAATATCGCCGCAGGCGGGCATTAAGGCCTATGAACGTCCTGGGATGACACGCATGTGCCCATCATGAAATGTTGACAAGTCATTCCCATTAGCGGCTCTTCATTTTGGCTCGAATGCAAATGCAGCCACTCATCAGAAGCTGGGGCCCGTGACTTTGACTTTCCGCACCTCCCATCCGAGACAGCGGTAATTATAAGCTCCGTTGGTGCCCAGTTCCAGACCTTTGGTTCATAGTCCTCGCATGCAGTCCGGATGCCGCGAGGCAGTGGCTTGACTCGAGTCCAAGACGTGTTGAAATTGCGCCAACGCCCGATAGTGGACGGGACTGCATGCTTAGACAGACACTGAGCCTTGTCCTAAGACATCTGACACTTGTATATGGCAATCTCTCCTGTCTCTCGCACCCAGAGACATGCTGTATGGCGTGTTATTAGCGTGGCTGAAGCTCTTAGCCTCCGATTATTGCCTTTTAGACACCCAACTATCGCACGCTTCTCGCCACCTATCACGACAACGGGGGTGAGCTCTACAGGTTTTCCCTTGTTTACTAGCCACACGAGTGGGCTGTAGCTCCAGCGATCGACTAATGAGGAGGATGAAGAAGATATCCACAGCAGGAGAAAGGCTGTCTGATATTACACTACAAGAGGCCGCGACCGCAACCAGCCTGGCCTCTCTGTTGTTACGTAGCTGAACAGGACACCGCATATCTTCATTGGCTGGGCGGGCTGTCGGTGACGTGAATCGAGGCCGCCAGCTTGTATAGCATATCTGGTCTTCCTCTTTCTTATATCTATCCATCATCTCCTTGTTCACGTTCAGCTTCTGCTTCCTTATTTCATCTCCAACGCCTTCCATCGCCGACTCGCAGTCCTTTATATACTCGCTCTTATCAGCATCAAACCGAACATTGTGCCACACCTACCAGATACTAGACACCACATTCCGCCATCATGGAACATAATCGACCAAACAGTCGGCAGAATCTCTCCGTACCACAAACTGCCACTTCGTCGCCGCCATCACAGCTCCGCCATCGACCGTCCTTTCGAGATCGTTTCTGGAAGAGGACCAGCGCAAACTACGACGGAGAGGATGATATCATCCACGAGGATCAGGTCAACCCCATCAAAAAGAGCCCCTATGTCCCCATGAATGCAGCCTCTGGCTTTTCTAGAACCGCGTCCACGCCTCGCGAGCAGTTCAAACGAAGAAGCCGAACAGATGAGCGACCGTCAAGCAAAGAATCCGCCGTCAACGTCCACGCCCGGTCGCCTCTCGGTGACCTGGCCGCGGGCCACCTGTATATCCATACTGAGTCCGAGCCCGATACCACCGACTTCGCCACCTTTATCGCCGCCGCGCAGACCGAGGAGCGTCTCCGCCATGCAGCGTCCCAGAGGCAGGAAGCACGAAGCCACTATCGGGACAGCGGTTACTATTCGTCGTCCAACGGCGGCCGTCACGACCACGACCCCTATTCGCCGTCTCTGCCCTCGTCGGCTTCGGCAGCCGGAGCGGCGAGATTGAAGACGCAGTCGTCCAGGACGTTTGGCCAGAGACTTGCAGAGTACATTAAGCCTCCGCGAGATGATGCTGTGCCGTCAGTTCGTCGGTGAAGATAAGACAAAGGATGATGTGTCGAGCGAGGATTTTTTTTGCGATGCACTTACTAGGATTATTATGGAGAGACACTGATTTAATATTGTGTGATTGATGAGCTTTGATACACCTGATGGTTGGGATGCACCACAGTCTGGGGATGCTTTATCCCTTGATCCATCTCAACCAGCACACCTATACACGCGGTAATATTCATCACATACAGCACAAAAGGGCGTTTCGGATGTATTTGATGGAAAGTAAACGACTTAGAATAGGCACAGTTTCCTAATTGACTCTTGCAAAATACCATCAACCACTCGCTCCATCAGTCAGCATCGCTAGCATCAATCTACTATTTCGCCATATATCCCCTGTCGATCTGGCGCGGCTCGAAAAATAGAAGCTTAAAGCCAAAAGTGCCGGACCCCCAGGGCGACCTCCTATTCCGGGACAACATCTCCGCTTGACACGTCTTGCGGCCTGCCTGTCTGAGAAGTCGTGGCTCAGAGACATTATCCGGGATGGCGCGGAGACGGGGCCAATTTGTCTTGCATGGACAACCCACACGGGCGGCTCCGAAAGTGACTGTGTCATGTCTGGGGCTTTTGTTTTGCTCGGAATGAAGGGCAAGACAATGGGCTGGCATAGAGACTTTTTTGTACAACTATTGAATACTTTCAAAATTGTGATCAGGCTGAGAGCAAACTCCTTCTTTTCTCCTTCTTCCTCTTCGTCTTCTCTCTTTGTTCATGCCAAACCCGCGTCTCATCTCGGCTGACGCATCACCGGCGCTATTTATGGAAACCCAGTGGCAAGATTAATACCAGTTCCATCCAATATCGGGACCTGCCGATCTCTTCCCCCTCTTCCATGTTCACCGTCCGTGCTTTTTCGCAACATCAATGAACTTTTTTATCTTATCACACATCACAAGGCGACCTTTTGCTAGCTCGGCGTAACCCATCTTGGCAGCTCGGAATTGGCCAATGGCGAGACAGGATAGAGTTATGCAATGTCTCAGTTCCTCACAAGAAAGCCGTATCGAAACGAGGGTGACATTAACATTGGCGCAGCTAGGGTGGCAGCCGAGGCTGGGACGCTTGATTGATTGTCCCGTGTATGCATATCGGAGCACAGGTTGACAGGGTATTGCTCCCAGCTCTATTGGTCTGTTTACGTATCTGGCAATACTTTCTCAGCATTCAACTATACTCTACCTAGGTAAGATGCTGGCCAAGAGATTTGCTAGGCCTTGTTTAATCAATGTTTACTGCCGAAATCGGGAGAACCAAACTCTCCTATCGTTCTTGGCGGACATGGTCCTTGATCGCGACCTGCCCTTGTGGATGTCTCACATAACGCGGGCACGGGAAGGGCTACCGCAAGCAATACTAGCGAGTATTGCATTTGCATGGAGCACAAGCTTCTCGCTCGGCATCTCCCTAGAAAAGGCAAGAAGGAGGAGGGAGGTGCCAGTCGATCTAAAAGGTTTCCATCATAAAAAGCTGAGCAACGCCATCCATCCACCCTTCTGGGCCTTCTAGATGTCTCTCTTTCCCTCCCACCACATCTCTGCCTCATTTCCTCAGCCTCGCGTTTTCGACAACACAAGATGAAGTCGGCATTGCTCTGGGCGGTGCAGCTCTCGCTGCTGGCAGGCCTCGGTGCCTCTCGCAGAAACGTCGAGCAGGTCTTGAGCATCCCTACAGGATGGACAAAGTTCCAGGATGTCGTCAACCCTGCGCGTCACATGCGGCTGTCGATTGCCCTGCGGCAACCCAACATTGATCAATTGGAGGCCAAGATGACAGAAAACGACAATCGGCTGTCGTTGGAGGAAATCCAGCAGCTGCAGGCCCCTGATCAAAAGGATGTTGACGCCGTGCTACAGTGGCTGTCTCAGAATAACCTCAAGGGCGTTGTCGACAACAACTTCATCCACGTCACGACGACCGTGGCCCAAGCCGAGCCCTTGCTGGGGATGAAGGTGAGCCGCTTCGCGTACAAGGATAAGAAGCCGGTGCTGCGAACCACAAAGTACACGGTGCCCGACTCTGTCGCCGGCTCCATCAGCTTCATCCACCCCCTGGCCAACTTCATGACTGCTCGCCACGGGCCAGAGCCGCTGTCTGCACCGCCAAAGCCTGCGTCCAAAGCCGCTGCCGCCGACGAGGATAACATCATATATTGCCCTGGCAGCGTCACGCCCTCGTGCCTTTCCCAGCTCTACAACATTTCATCATATAAGCCTGCCGACAACAACTCGCCCGTCATCTTTGGCGTGGCTGGGTTCCTCGAGGAAAACGCCAACCTCCAGGATCTACAGCAGTTCCTCAACTCGACCGCGCCCAACGTCGCCCAGACAGGAAAATCCATCACCGTTGAGCTGGTCAATGGCGGCGTCAACTCGCAAGACCTGGCCGAGTCTGGCCATGAAGCGGCGCTGGACGTGGACTACGCCGTGTCTGTGGGCTTCCCTACAAACGTCACATACTACGCTACAGGTGGACGAGGCGTCAAGCTGGACGACAACGGACAGCCCATCTCGGGCGAAGACGACGACAACGAGCCCTATCTGGAGTTCTTCAGATACCTGCTGGCCAAGCCTGACCACCAGGTGCCCCACGTCCTGTCGTTGTCATACTCTGACGACGAGTTGTCCGTGCCTCGAGAATACGCCAAGCACGTCTGCAGCCTGTTTGGCCTTCTCACGGCCCGTGGAACGTCCATCATCTTCTCATCTGGCGATGGCGGCGCTCGAGGCGGCCGCGACTCATCTTGCCTCACCAACGATGGCACCAAGCGCCCCGTCGCAATGGCAACTTTCCCTCCTACCTGTCCGTGGGTGACTTCTGTCGGTGCCGTCACCAATGGTGCAGAGCCGCCATCCGGAGCGAGCTTCAGCACCGGTGGCTTCTCCCAGTACTTTGCCCGGCCGCATTGGCAGGACAGCTCTGTCAAGAACTACGTCCAGGCGCTCAACGGCCGACTGGACGGCCTGTACGACCCATCCATGCGCGCCATCCCTGACATCTCCGCGGTTGGCACTTCCTTCATGATCATTGCGGGCGGAATCCCGCGCTTCTTGCAGGGCACCAGCGCGAGCGCTCCAGTGTTCGCCTCGATGGTTGCGCTCATCAACGATGCCCGTTTGCGCGCTGGCAAGAGATCGCTGGGATGGCTGAACCAGCATCTGTACTCTAACAAGGTCAAGGGCGTTTTGCAGGACATTACGGTGGGAAAGAGCCTTTCGTGCGTGTTTAACGATACGGAGGTGCCAGGAGGATGGCCGGCGGCGCCAGGATGGGATGCCATTACTGGGCTGGGCGTACCCAAGGAGTTTGACAAGTTCTTGAAGGTGCTTTATGATGCATGATGGGTTGTGGATTCGGCATAGAGGGAGTAATTGTACGAGTATTGGCGGCTTCAGTCTAGTCCTATGTCGATGCTGTAGTTTTCTTGCCTACGAAATGTAGGATCAATATGATGGTATACAGTAGTCGCTTGATTCAATGGGAATGCCATTTGATGTATCGCCATTCCATTCCAGGCCATTACAAGTAACCATCTCGACCACTCATATTGACCCTCTATACCGATATACACAAAACTCCAACGTGTCTACATGAAGATCAAGAAGCAAACAGCACAGTCAATACAGATATCTACAGATACATTGATGTTTCATCGGTAACTGTCCCACGTGGCTACCGACGGCCGCGTTGATTTGATGAGCTTGAAGGAGCTTCTTGGATATACGACCAATGATTGTGCAGCGTAGATGGGTCGACGGCTTCTTTGGCGCATCTACATCAAGTTCATTGTCAAATTCGTCAAAGAGAGCTTGCTCGCGACGTTCTTGTTGTGACAAAAACATCTCCATCACCGTTCTGGCATGCTTGTCGAATACTCTTTAGCTTCATTGCCAACTCGGCATCTTGGAGGAAGAAATTTCGATCCAATGCAAACCGAACAGCGATCTGTACGTTCAGCTTCTTCAAGAGAAGCTTCTCAGCATTTGAGCAGTTGGTCTCGTACACGCTTTCAGTTGTTCAAGTCCATCTAGGGTTCATGTGCCGAGGCTCCTAAACTTGACGTGCCGCCAACCATCCATCCCGCCAGCCCAGCCCATGCCTCAACTGCTCTAGCGGGTTCAAACAGTTACAGGGCATCAAATGCATTCAGCACCTGCCGATGCGCCAGTTCGTGCCCGCCCACAGCACTAACGCTGGCAACCCCCGACCCGCTGAGGGTCGCTGGCCGAGTCCGCTGGGTCAGCCGCTTCAGGGCTCTAGAAGCCACCGACCGAGTCCGCTAGCCACGAGCTTCAGGGCTCCAGCAGCCACTAACGGAGCCTGCGGATCCCCCCTCGCGCCTCAAGCCGAGCCGCTAAGCCCCCCTTGGCAATGGAACAACATCCGCGACCTCGAACCTCTCACATCCAAATCACTTGCGCGTCAGATTTGATGCTTCTCACCGACAACGAACCAGGGCCCCCTCGGATTGACCTCACTTTCGCGCGTTTGTCTCTCCAAGGACATCAATCCCGGTGCTTGGTTTCGCCTCTCTGCTAAACCGCGAGCCAATTTCGTTTCCAGCTTTGTTTTCTTGCATCGTCTTTCTCATCTTGTCTCGTCTGTTCTGGGGGAGCCTCGCATCAAGGTCTACGGCTTCTTTCTGCATCTTTGACGCCCTTCTTGGTTCGCGCGCGCCAAAAACGACTTTATCCTCGGCCAATGCCGCTCGCCTACTCATCAGATCATCGATAACGCCCAAAAGCAGAAGCTGCGAGATACTTTCAGATTCCGAATCACGCCTTTAGCGGGAACAATCTAGCCGGCGCAGCTGCAAGGGTCCTTCCCACTTCCGCCTCCTCTCTCCGCATTCTCGCAACAATCATCACAATGCCGATTCAGGTTGTGCGCTGGATCAACTTGAAAGAGATTTAAATTTCTGAGAGAGAATCAACCTTTTTCCAGGCGCGGCGCCCGGGCTCTGTTGCTCGGACGGCCTTGGAACGTTGGCGTCTGATACTTTCTAACCTTATTTTCCTGCATCTATTTGGCCCGTTGCCGTTCATTGTTTTGTTTTCTCTACCAGTCGTCATCTCATCTTTTTCCTCCTTATAGATTCGCAATTTTTCACAACTGGCGATTGGTTTCTACTCGGTTTTTATTTCATTTTCAAGATGCCTACGCAGCACGTAGAACCCGAGACTCATGGCCTGCTGCAGGAGGTTGCCAACTCGCTGCTCAAGGCGCGAAAGGTGGTGGTTGTCACCGGCGCCGGCATCAGCACCAACTCAGGCATTCCGGTTCGTCCTTGGACAAGGCACAGGCAGCTTGAGATTGGGCGCATGCTGACTGCTGAAAATTCAGGATTTTCGCTCCGAGAATGGGCTCTACTCACTCATCCAGGCTCAATTCGACGCTGCCAGCCAGCCTACGCGATCGACCGACCGATTCAAGACCGACGGCGACGGCAACGGCAACGGAGACGGCGGAGAGGAGCCTCGCCCGACGAAACGTAGGAAGGTGTCGCGGGAGCCCTCTCCGGACCTGGACGAGGTTGATCGGCAGCTAAATGAGGACATCAAGGCGCGCGCCGAGGCTGAGATGCCGGCAGCGTCGAGTCAAGCCGCCGACACGCAGCAAGCCGTGGCCGCATCAGATCCAAACGCGTCGGAGAATGGATGCTTGAGCACTCCGCGTCCCAAGCCCGCGCTTCCTTCCACGCCCAAGCCGACAACGACATCACCTCTGTCCTCTCCGCCAAGGGAAGAGTTTATGCTTCCCCTCCCATTAGCATCATCCTCATTGCGAGCCGAAGATCGCGAACGCATTGCGGGCGTCTCTCAGAACATAGTTTCGTCTCCTCTATCTTCACCGCCACCGGTGCTTTTTGATCCATTCCACCCGTCCTCTCCTTCAGATGAAAACATGAGCCGCCGCAGCAGCACCACGCCGTCGGAAGTCGACGAGATGCGGGACTTACCAAACGCCATGCCGGCCTCACAGGCATCAAATCCCGGAAAGACGACCCTTCCCAACATGAAGGGCAAGGACCTCTTTGACGCCTCGATATGGTCGGATCCTACGAGAACTTCCGTCTTTTACCAGTTCGCAACGTCTCTACGACAAAAGGTCCGCGAGGCCGAACCTACCAGCTCACACAAGTTCATCGGCCACCTCAGGGATCGGGGCAAGCTGGTGCGGTGCTATACGCAAAACATTGACCAGATTGAAGAAAAGGTTGGCCTGTCGACGTCTCTGCTGGCCGGGCCGGGCAGTCGAGGTCGCTTCTCGCGCAAGTCAACAGCAAACGCGGCACAGCTAAACAAGATGGTGGAAGAAGTATCATCCAGCGGTGAAGGCGGAAACGCTGGCGATGTTGGCGCGTCTAGCCAATCACCACCAAACGGGTCGAGTGAGCAAACGCCTGCAGACCAGCGGCAGACATCATCCCAGCCCAATGGTAAGACGGAAGAGGACGAAACTACTACTAGCAGTACTACTACACCGCCAGATCAACAGCCCAAGCCGGCCCCGAGAAAGGAGGTGCCGCCGCTGCGGTCGGGTGTGGAGTGCGTCTTCTTGCATGGCTCTCTGCAGCTTCTACGATGCTTCCTCTGCGGGCAGGTTTGCTCTTGGGACGATGACGACCGCGAGGTGGAGACGCTCTCTGGCCAACAGCCTGAATGTCCTCACTGCGTTGGCGCGACGGAAGCGCGCCAGGAAAGGGGCAAGCGAGCCCTGGGCGTGGGCAAGCTGCGTCCCGACATTGTGCTGTACGGCGAGGAGCACCCAAACGCCCACCTTATCAGCCCCATCGTGACGCACGATCTCGCCTTATATCCGGACATGCTGTTGATCCTGGGGACCAGCCTCCGGGTCCACGGCCTCAAGGTTATGGTCAGGGAGTTTGCAAAGACGGTGCACAGCAGGGGCGGCAAGGTTGTCTTTGTCAACTTCACCAAGCCACCAGAGAGCTCCTGGGGGGACATTATCGACTACTGGATCCAGTGGGACTGCGACGCTTGGGTGGCCGATCTCCAGGTGCGCATACCAAAGCTCTGGCAAGAGCCGGAGCCGCCAAAGCCCAAGAAGAAGCGCGACTCGGGAGGAGGGGCTGCTGAAGAGGGCCGGGAAGAGAAGAAGAAGCCTCCCGCGCAGAATCCTGTTGCGTTGCGAGACACCAAGGTGAATGGCGCCTACTGCACATTGAAAATCCTCAAAGAGCTACGAAGGATCACGGCCACTTCGCCTCCCCCGCCGTCGTCCCCTCCCCTCCCTATCATCCTTTCTCTTCCGCCTTCTCTATCAACTCCTCCGCCTCCGTTGGAACGCGTCTCGGCTGCCGTCGCCACGGAGGCCATCCCCAACCCCGACCCCCCGACTCCCGCTGAAGTGGCCCCCCGTGCCGCCGCTGTCATGGATCCTCCTACGCGGATCAGCACGCCACGAAGCAAGGCTAAGCGACCACGCAAGTCAGCCCCGGGAGCCCTGGAAAGGCCCAAGAGAACGCCGTCGACACTGAATCCTAATCACGGTCGCTCCAAGAAACCTATGGAGGAGGTCAAGGAGCAAGAGGTGCCCGAGACGCCTAGCCAGCCGCCAGTCAGCACGGTGGAAGAGTTCAGCTCCATCCTCCACTCTGTCAAGTCCAATCCTCGCATTCGCAAGAGAAAGATGATTGACGGAGAGGAGTTTGTATTCCCCACGATTGGAAAGAAGCGTGGCGCGGTGGATAGCCTGTACAAGGGTGCTGAGGACGACAAGAAGCAACTGCCCCCTCTACGTCCGGTGCCCGATCAAGCAACCGCAGTGGCATCGCTACCAGCCGAAGCCGAAGCCGAAGATGGCGTGGAGGAACCTCTCGCCTCGATTTCGGTCAATGTACGGGCCGCAACGACATTTACGCGTCCAGAAGCATTTTACATCCAGGATCCACTGGTGACGCTGCTTGAGAAAGCGCCCCAATGGAAGGCGATGGAGGTGAATCACGGCGAGCTTCGACGCAACAAGCGCCGCATTTCCAAGAGATTTCTTCCGGTCCAGGTGCAGATGGAGACCAAGGCCCAGGCCGAAGCTAATGCCGCGCTTGCGCTGGCCGGCCTCAGGACGAATAGTCACATGGTGCCACAGGTTGCTCATGCAGTGCCCGGCAATGGCTATACAGAGCTGGCCAACTGGGCGGCCACTTGGAGCTGCAAGAAATAGGAATAGGAATGCAGGCGGTGTGGTTGTGACAACTCCAGATGGTCTTGAGTCATATTTTCTTCTGCTTTCTTTTTTCGTTATTAATTCTCTTCATTTGCTAGGGATGGTGATTTTTTGATAGACACCGGGCAGCGGTATCATAGGAAGCCGGCATATATGATGAGCATTTACACAGGTGTTAGCGGTTATCATGATGTTTAATAAGGGCTGGGCTAGGGATACAGGACTTTGTGCCTCTTTTTCTTTCTTCTTTTCTGTTCATCGGGCACAACAATCAGAAGTCATGAACCAAAGGGGTGAGGATGGATTAGATGACTGGTTTAGCGTGGTGCATGCATTACACCCTCCATTATTTCTCTTAACGGATTATATAGACTTGGCAAAATCTATAATCTTGTCTCTCAATGCAACGAGTTTCACATGTTCTTTGTCGCGCTGATTCAGCGGTTACTCACGGGCTTATGGGCCAAGATTCTCCCCCTCACTAAAGGGCGCCGTTGATGGGCTTTTTAGCTTTAGGCTTAACTACTAACAGGCCCGTAAACCGATCCATTCGCCTATCGAAAACGCGGACTCGGTGCCCGGATTCACCTAGCAGTGAGCCAAACAGTGCCTGGTGGTGTGAATTCGGTCATTGACGCATGATAATCTCTGGTGGGGGTTAAGGCCGAAGCCGCTCGACAGCGGGGCAGAAGGAATGAGGGAGAGAAAAAGAGTCAGAAAGTGAGAATCGACATGGAGGTTTGTCATTGTCGTCATTTTTTGAATTTCTGTTTGAATTGTTGAAGAGGTGATTGGTGCATAGACCGGTTCTCGGAAGAGTGAAGTGAGTCTTTTTGCCGAATAGATTGAAAGGATTGAGAGAGGGATTTGAGATAAATACCAAGGGCGCTGGCTGAGCTTTTGTGAAGATCGTTTGAGTTTGAGGATATTCACAGCTTTAAGGTCGAATATGGTGTCTTTGACGATTCGAGAACGAGATGGGGAGGAGGCCAAGGTTGGCGAGGATGGCTTCAAGGTATTTGGCCGTGAGATGAGAAAGGACTTTTTGTTTGCTCCCGAGTGGACGAACCTCAACCACGGTGAGTAGTAACAAACTTCAATCTCAACACTCAATTCAACGTCATCACTTATACTGACATCTTCTCTCTCCATCTTCCAAGGCTCATACGGCAGCATCCCCAGAGCCATCCAAGACAAGCTACGAGGCTACCAAGACGACATCGAAGCCCGCCCCGACCCCTTCATCCGCTTCGCCCTCGCAAGACTCACCGACGAATCGCGCGAGGCCGTCGCCGGCGTCGTCAACGCCCCCGTCGAGACGGTCGTCTTCGTCAACAATGCGACCGAGGGCGTCAACACCGTGTTTCGTAACCTCAAGTGGAATCCCGACGGCAAGGACGTCGCGCTGTGCTTTTCGACGGTGTACGATGCATGCGGGAAAGTGATTGACTTTTTGTACGACTATCACGGCGAAGGGCGCTTCACGAGCCGCGAGATTCCGATTCAGTATCCCATTGAGGACGATGAGATTTTGCAGCGCTTCCGCGACGCTGTGAAAAAAGTCCAGGATGAAGGGAAGCGCGCGAAAGTGTGCATCTTTGATGTCGTCTCGTCGAGGCCGGGCGTCTTATTTCCATGGGAGCGAATGGTCAAGGCGTGTCGCGAGCTAGGCGTGCTAAGTCTCGTCGACGGCGCGCAGGGCATCGGCATGGTGCGCTTGAACTTGTCCGAGGCCGATCCCGACTTCTTCGTGTCCAACTGCCACAAGTGGCTCTTTACGCCGCGTGGGTGCGCTGTGTTTTATGTTCCCGTGCGGAACCAGCATTTGTTGCCGACGACGCTGGCCACGAGCCATGGGTATTCGTCTCAGAGCGGCGAACACAGCATCCGGCCTGAGCCGCCGTATAAGCCCAAGGACAAGAGCTTCTTCGTCAACAACTTTGAGTTTACGGGCACGAGGGACTATGCGCCTAATTTGTGCGTCAAGGACGCCGTCAAATATCGCAAGGAGGTGCTAGGCGGCGAGGAGAGGATCCTCTCCTACCTCTGGGACCTGAACAAGAAGGGCAGCAAGCTCGTTGCCGAGAAGCTAGGCACCGAAGTGCTGGAGAATAGCAAGGGCACGTTGACAAACTGCTCGATGGCCAACATTTCGGTTCCTCTGTGGCGAGGCGATAAGAGTGAGGCGAAGGAGGGAGATGTCGTGGTGCCGGCTGAAGATGGGGACCGCATCGTGGTTTGGATGATGAGCACGATGGCGTCGGATTACAAGACGATTGTTCCCATGTTTTGGCTGGGGAATAGATTTTTTGTGAGGATTAGTGCGCAGATTTACTTGGACCTCGAGGATTATGAGTTTGGGGCGGAGACGCTGAAGAAGCTGGTGGAGAGGGTTGGCAAGGGGGAGTACAAGGCTTGAAGTGGTGGTTTTGACTATTGACGGTTTGTGTGAAATAGATGTGAGAGTTATGCTTAAATTAAAAGTGTTGATTGGATGTTGTTTGGTGTGGTGAATTCGGTTGTTGGTTGTTAGGGTTACATATGACACATGGGAAGATTCGTCAGCATTGCATGATGTGCTCTTTGACTAAGTGGTATCATATAACTCTCTGCATGTGAAGGAACTATACTTGCTTACCATGGGAATCTATAGTTAACATAAATAGCAGTTTCTTGTTTTACTTGTCTACATACATGGGCACTTGTCTATATGGGCTCTTTATACAATGATGCTCATGATGATGACTGCCCAACTACCCTACACTTACATGAACAGCATCGGTAGCAATTATGAGGGAGGTTGAATCTAGATTACTAAATTGCTGTTATGAGGGATAATAACAACATTCGGTATGCATGAGATAATAAATGTCCATGTGGAATATGATGGTAAAAAATGAATCAGCTGGACAAGTCAAGTAATTCGTGTATGATGATGATGCCTCTGCACGCTTCACAAGTAACATCACTTACACCAAGGGTTTCATCATTACTTCCTCCACCGGCATCATCAATTCATCCGCCTATAAATCCAAACTATGACACACTATATTAGAAGAAACTCAAAAAGTGCCATGGCAATTCAATCCAGATGTTTAGCCCGCTGTCGCATAATGAAGCTTACTCGCATCATCCGATCCCCGAAGCGGCAGCCCAAGTCGCAAAGCATGAAAGATCACCGGCCTCACAGGCCCTTCTTAGAAGGTTGTATCGGTCTTAAAACAACCATAAGAAAGAAGGCTGCCGCTTTTAAATCACAAGCTATTAGAAAGCCACCAAGCACATGAAAGAGCGTCGAAATTGTGCCTTGATTGGATTCCAGTGTTATTCACTTGCCCAAGTGGGCGCTACGCTGCCCGTTTCAGAAAATGGGGGCACATCAGCCAAGCGCCGGGATTGTCGCTGTTTCAGCGCCTCCGCATGTGAAACAATCTGCCTAAGCGGGTTGGTTGGCTGTGGAATCTCGGGGCTTTTTATGGTCTTTTGAAACGGCCTGTTTGAAGGGGGAAGGGGAAAAAAAGAGAAACTGAATAGTGATCGTGTTCTCGTCAAATAATTCGACCTCTTGGCTGTGATTCATCCGGCGTTGCCTGGTAGAGCGGCAGGCTGTGATGCCGAAAATTCGTAAAAAGAGGGCGAGGCTTTCAATGCGTGAAATGAGGAGCTCAATGCGAATCATCAGCGTGGGATTAGCCAAATCGTATTATTATTCAAGGAGTAATGCTGCTCACTTTCTATACATGGGATTGGCCCGAAATTGAGCATGAACCGCCGGAAATTTGCACCTTGTTCATCAAGCCACGACACGAGATCTTCGTCTTAGTTAGTGCAGATGCAACCTTAATACGCACTTTTGATGAACAACAGCAACGGGTCGTACGAGGCCATCGTCGGCGTGGTATAATCGAAGACGTCTTCGGTTTGATCCCCCCGGATTCAAAACCACCGCAAGCCAAGCCCTTCCCGGATCTACGGCACAACAACCATCGATTGATCCAAGCAAGATGCCAAACTAGTACGGAGACAAGCCGACCAGGGGCTTCTCCAATTCCAGCCAGTTGCCATCGCGGCCCCACACATTGTGAGGCATCCTGTGTCTGAAGCTTGGCTCCCCAGCCTGGTCTCCACAAACCGTGAATAAAGAGGGCAATATACGGGATTATAGCCTCATCAATGCGGTGGGAAATGAACAGAGACGAGGGCCCCCGAATCTACCGGGACCGGCCAGTATGGGGGAATTCGCCGTGTTATTGGTTAGGCAGGGGACTGTGATGCTGGCAGATGCTGAGACTATCCACGTCTCCTGTCGTGTTCCCCCTGGTCCCTGGATCCGATCTCCCATCGCCAAGCAAGAATGTATGTATATATATATCCGGCCTCTCTTTTCGTTTCTGTTTCTCTTCTCTTTTCTTGGCCAACACCTCTGTGAGGGACCAAAAAAGCAAAGTTACTTTTTCTTCTTTTCTTTTCTTCTCTTTTTGAAGTTCTCTTCGTTAACCACCTGGTGTGGCTTTAATTCCTCTCTTTTTCTTTCTTTGTACATACAACAAAAAAGACAAATCAACTCTCTTTTCCTATTTCATCCATTTCTCTTTTCTCAGCATATTTTCATCTTTTACAACCAGTCACAAATTTCAATATGCACTCACGGCTTCTCCTAGCCGCCCTGTTCCTGGGCTTCATTGCCCTGGTCTCGGCGTCCGCCATCCCCGTCCAGAAGCGTTCCTTCAAGGTTGAGCGGAGGGCTAACCCCAACTTCACTGGAAACGATGGTCTCAAGGCTCTCGGCAAGGCTTACCGCAAGTTCGGCTGGGACATGCCCCAGAACTTGAAGGATGCTCTCGAAGTTCGCAAGGCTGCTGATACTGCTCGCCGAGCTGCTGCTATTGCTGCCAGGGAGGCTGCCGCTCAGAAGAAGAGCCGTCGATCATTGTTGGATATTCTGGGCGAGCTTGGTGTTTTTGGCAACAACGGTAACGCTGATGCTAACGGCGACGATGCTAGTGCCAATGGCAACGGCAACGCCGGCGCTGGCAGCGGCAAACATCACCACCACGGTCAAGGCAACGGTCAAGGTCAAGGTCAAGCCGGTCAAGGTCAAGCTGGTAACGGCCAGGGCCAAGCCGGCGGAAACCAGACCCAGGCAGCTCCCCCAGCTCAGCAGCCCGCCTCTGGCCAGACCGGAAGCGTCACCAACACCCCTGAAGGCAACGATGTCGAGTTCCTGTCTCCTGTCAACATTGGTGGCCAGACTCTCAACCTCGACTTCGACACCGGCTCTTCTGATCTCTGGGTGTTCAACACTCAGATGGACCCTCAACTCACCGCCGGCCACACTCTCTTCGACCCTACCAAGAGCAAGACCTTCCAGGAGATCCAGGGCGCCCAGTTCCTCGTCCAGTACGGTGATGGCTCTGGCGCCGAGGGCACTGTCGGCACTGATGTCGTCAACGTTGGCGGCGCCGTCTTCAACGCCCAGGCCGTCGAGATCGCCACCGAGGTCACCCAGCAGTTTGTCGACGACCAGCAGAACGACGGCCTCATGGGCCTTGCCTTCTCCACCCTCAACACCGTCCAGCCCCAGCAGCAAAAGACTTTCCTCGATAACGTCGCGCCGTCTCTCGCCGAGCCCGTCTTCACTGCCGATCTCAAGAAGGGCGCTCCCGGAACCTACACCTTCGGTGCCATTGATTCCACTGCCTTCCAGGGCGACCTGACCTTTGTTGATGTTGACAACTCTCAGGGCTTCTGGCAGTTCAGCAGCGAGTCCTTTGCCGTCGACGGTGGTGCTACCCAGCAGGCTACTGCTGGTGGTCAGGCCATTGCTGATACCGGCACCACTCTCCTCCTTGCCGACCCCATCATTGTCAACGGCTACTACTCCCAGGTCCAGGGTGCTGTGAACGATCAGCAGGCTGGTGGTTTCACCATCCCTTGCGATGCTCAGCTGCCCGATCTGGACCTTGACGTTGGTGGCAAGTATGTTGCCCGTATCAGCGGTTCCGACCTCAACTTTTCGCCCGTTTCAGGAAACAGTAAGTTCCTAATACCTTACATCTCCGTCTTTGTCCTATTTCTTGAGATTTCGATGACTGACATATATCGTGTACAGCTTGCTTTGGTGGTCTTCAGGCTACTACCCAGGGCGGCCTGGGTGTCTATGGCGACATCTTCTTCAAGTCGCAGTTTGTGGCCTTTAACATTGGCAACAACACTTTGGGACTGGCCCCCCATGCTTAGGCGAAATGGCCGAGATAGGCGAGATAATAGAAAAAGAGAGAGGGAGGGTACTTGAATAAGCATAGAAAAGGAAATATGAAAAAGAACTTTGCCCAAAAAAATAGTCCGTGTCCTTGCATTTTCTCCGTGCTGATGCTCCGTGATTGGCGGCAAATGGAGCGTAAGAAGCTCCGTCGTCCTGCAACTATTGACACCTTACATTGAAGTTACTGGCCTGATCCATGGCTCTCTCTAGTATCTCCGTCGCCTCTTTTTTTGCGGATGTCTCGGGTTTCAATCTGTTAAAGAACCACGGTTTCCAGGAATTTTATGATTTCGATTTTTCCCTTAAACAGCATTTACGATTTAATCTCGAATGATGCGTTGTTTTTCATCTTGTTGCGCTCCTCATCTCTGGGCCTATATTTCTCCCATAAGATTCGGACTTTTCTCGTCTTTGTCCGTGTACAACTCCTAAAGCCGACGGGTAATTTCAGAACCAATTGTCCCCTTACTATTTCGTGTTACGTTCCGGCGCTATTTCGCCCTACTCACCCCCCCTGAAAAGGCAAGACACACATATAAGCAACTCGATAGTCTTTGCTGAGAGGGCGCATAAGACGAGATACCAAATGGATAGGTTGATGTGCTAAGCAAACGGCAGGGTTTGACGAAGATTACATATTTGTTTCCCCACATGCCAATCTCTTCGGTTTATAAGACAAACCATGTGCGCTATCTCTGTTCTATGTTAGCCTCATCGAGCTGCTTCACTTCGAGTGATTAGTTATTTCGCCATGCAAGAACAGGAACAGTCCAGACGCCCCGACACTACGCGCGACCAGAGACGCGATGCCCAGCTAATGCGTCGCCTGGGCTACACTCAGTCTGCCATCAGTGCCGAGCTGGGCCTGTCACTGGGCCAGGTCCAATATGCCCTCTCGCATACAGAGACGCCAATCACTCGGCCCGGCAGGCCTAGCAAGCTGACGGAAGCGCAGATCCAAGAGCTCAAGGCCTTTATGGCGTCCAAGGACAATGAGCAGATGCCCTACGGCAAGATTGCGCAGGCTCTGGGCTGGGACGTGGGCGAGTACTGCATCCGCCACACCTTGCGGAAACTGGGCTATAAGAAACGCACTGCCGGCGGCCGTAGGAAAGTGGGAGCTGTCAAGACGCAGCACAAAGTATCCGACATGTCTGCAGAATCTGCAGATGATGCATCAGCTGCGTCGGAAAAGAACCCTGTCCGCGTCGACGGGGCTGACCTCGGCTCGATCCGAACAGGGACGGACTCGTGATCTGAGATGCTGACGTGGGCAAGCACTTTTCTATCTCGAGATCTCCAGGTTCGAGTCCCTTTCCAACATGGATCTGGCCCAACAGTGGTGTCTTGAGACATGCGCTATCACGGACTACTCGTGAGGCTGAACGTGTCACAGACGCCTTTTCCCTCGGCCCGTTTCCCTCTTGGCCCCGCGTTTTTGCTCAGCCCTGATGTTAGTTGGGTGAGGCGAATCATGTTGGATCGAACCAGATTGGGCTCGTTTGGGAAGCAAAATCCGGGAGGTTTATTTGGGGGCCTGGGCTAGTCGATCGTGACGTGGCCTAGTGCGTGAGGCTGAATCCGTCTATCTATGTATAGACTCGATTCCATCTGCCTCATCGCGTGCGTCCATCTATACGTGTATATGGGATAATACCCATCTGAAGTAACTGTCTTACACACAAGTAAAACCCACGACTTGCAAACAAACATCAAAGTCTCCCCAAAACAACAACAATAATGGGTAACTCCAACTCGGCCCCCGACTCAACCGACGTCGACGGCGGCAAAAAGAGCCTCTATCGGCGCTACGAAGACAAGAAGCGCGGCGCCGGCCCGACCGACGAAGACATTCTCAAGTACACGGGCAAGACGCGCGATGAGCTCAATGCCTGGGCCGAGAACCAGCCCGGCGTTGGAAAGAACCAGGCCGCTGGCAAACTCACCGTGGGAGCGTCGTCTGGATTCGCCGGGGCTGCAGCGGCAGGGGGACTTGGCGGTTGGGGAGCAGAGGGCACTAGGAAGATGAAGTTTCCGGTCAAGCAGGAGCCGGTCAAGACTGTTGATGATTCGGACGAGGAGTAGTGTGAATGAGAAAGATGAGTTGGGGTTGCCGTGGTTCTTGTTTTCGTCGTTTTGCGCTGTCATTGTCACATATACGAAGCGACATGTTGATATCCTAGGAAGGTTGACTTTAGGAAGAGGGAGCAGCAGGCCAAGCCTTAATATATCTATTCAAGTTATCGCAGCATCTGTCTAATATATCCGATTGAGAACCTCTCTCACAGCCGTTTAGTCTATCATGTGTCTCCTATTCACAGCTTGGGCTTATATGACTGTTGTCCCGGTTTTGAGGTGACCTGGAGGTGTCTTCGTCAACATGTGAAGTCGAGCCCATGCATCTCAAATCTCATATTTTAGGGACTCTTCCCATTGTCTAGGCTCTGCTTAGAGATGGTCAATGCAGTGTTGACCGGAGACTAGGAGAGAGATCTGAGGCCTGAAAGAGAAGCCGCTTAGAGGAGGGTAATCCATTGCTGTGGCTTAGAGGATTACAGTCAGATTAAAGCAGTTAAAATATTTCTTAGGGGTGTATGAAGGCTTGAGCGTTCGTATGCTAGGACAATTGGCTCGTTAAGAGATCAATTACCTATAACTTTGAGAATGTGTCAACTCACTGCGCATACAATAATGTCGATGTATTCGTTCAACGCACTCCGGAATTTTCAATCGGGATTGAAATATCTACTTGAACAATGCAATTGGCTATTAAAACCGTTTCGCGCCCGCAGTTGTAATGACAATCAAGCCATGTTTCAAACACTTACAACTTTATGTTAGTGTCTCCTGCACTCGCGTGTTGTCATGGCCAACCATCCTTGCACCAATCTCTTCGCCGAGATGAATTAGACTGCCTACTACACATGCATGGCTGGACCTAGCAGGGAAAACACTCCTTTGGCGCTATATAGACGAAACCATCCTAACGTTCTCACGGAGTAATTTATTTGTCATTAGTTAGGCTTACGGTGCGGCTAATACGACATGCATAACCTATACGAACATACATCAATTGTAAAACAGCTGTCTTTGTATCTATAGCAGAAATATGTAGAGAGTTTTATATAGTATTTAGTTTATTGCTTAAAGCTATGTAATTTATAATCTAGTTGCTGAGCTTGCTCTTGACAATCTCCTTAATCTCCGCCTCAGTCAACTGCTTCACTCCCAACAGCTCGTTATCCAAAGTCGTAAATTGCGGACCATACCGAGGATCGTTGATAGCGCGAACGAGATACGGAATAAACGTCTCTGGTCCAAGTATTCCCTTGGCCAATCTCTCATCCGCAGCGTTAGTAACATCATCAATCTTCACCACCTCGGGCTGCCAGTCGCGCTCAGGCGCAACCTCCTTCGCCACCTTGAGAAGCTGGTTCTGTGAAATCGCCGCGCTCTGGAACCGGACCGCGCGGTTCTTGGTCTCCTCGGGCTTGTTCAAGATGGCAACAACTGCCTGAGCGACGGCATCCAGAGTCGAAGTGCTGAAAACGGTGTCACCGCCGTCATACAATATGGGCTTGGACTCTGCGCTCTTGAAGATGAAGTTGTGCTCCAGACCCCAATCAAAGAACGGGCCGCTGTAGGCGAATGTGTATGTGAGAGGAGTTGTCTTGGCCTTTTCCTCGAGATATCTTGCTACGCCAATCTTGGGCTGGAAGACGGGCAGCTTGGCGGCTAGCTCGTTCTCCAGATCGCAGCCGTACTCGGACGGGATAAATCGCTTGACACCAGCAGCGACGGCGGCATCGACGAGCTTCTTCTGCTGTTCGCCAAGGCCTTCTGTGCCAACAGTAGACACGAGAGCGTCTTGGCCGGCGAGAGCCTGAGTCAGAGATTCGACAGACTCAAAGTCGACGTCGACGACCTTGACATTGTCAGGGAATGTCGAGGTAGACTTGTTGCGGCGGAGGACGGTGATGTTGAAGTTGCCAGCGGCAATAAGCGCCTTGAGGACGACTGAGCCAACAGCGCCGGCGGCACCGGTGAGGGCAATGTTCTTGAGAGAAGTAACAGCCATTGCTTCGGTTGTTGTTTACTATGTAGATGTGTATTGTTTATAAGACGAGATAGTTGTATGCGATAGTTGTATGCTTGAGTGCAGATTAGAATTGAGGCGATGTTGTGTTGTTTATATACTATGTTTTCTGCTTCTAGAGTTTCTATTTCAAAGCCCAGGAAAGGCATCTACACTATATACATTGTCGAAATACTCATCATGTTGAATCCCACACAATGATTTCCAAGCACTCGCCGAGCGTCGATGGTGTATATCTCCCCTCTCGATTATGCAATCCTCAACACTATTGCACACACCCCTCGACTATCTTGCATCAATGACACCATCCTATCCCCGGCTTACTAACACCAACACCAACACCACCCTGATTACTCCTCTACTGTCCCAGAACAGAACCGCGCACTTTGAGGGGCCATCCTGTATGCAGAGCTCCTCCTCCATCCTCCCACCCATCCCACAACTCGTCATGGTGTTGTGGACCGTTTCGGAATCCCGCTCCGAGCGTTAGCAGCGCGACTAGAGCTGAAAGAAGCACAAGCCTCGAGATGACATATCCTAGCATCGCGACTAGACTCGTTGCGGAGTGGGAGATGCCGAGGCTGCACACTCACCGAGCGCCAAGTGGGATGCCGACTTGAAGACGTGAAACTCGCATCTTGTAAGCCATCAATAATACGGAGATTTATCATCCCCTCTGCCCCGAGGAACTCTTGCTCTCATCCCACTGTTCCCAATTTTTTCCGTTTTCTCTTTTTTCAGGGAAACCCTCTCGTACTGGGTAATTCGGTGTATTCAACATATCGCCTTGGTCATTGGTTTAGTTGTTCCCTTTTGCCGCATTTCCCTTGGCCTAATCTTAGTTTTCGCCTCTCCCGTTTCCACATCCCACCGAGGCTCCGATCCCGCCTCAACGCACATTGCATTCTCACCAGCCCCAACGGTTGGTGTACAACACCAACGCGCTGCTTTGGGCTGTATTGCTTGGTAATTCGTTCAAGTCGCCGCGAGAATACTCGCCGAGTTTCCTCGCAACCCTCTTGTATTCCCGTGTAATTCCGCTTTCCGGGCCTGCGGGCGTGTCCATCTTTGACATTGCATCTCGGCTTCAGTGGGAGAAAAGGCTGCAAAGTGGGCTGAACAGCATATCGGCTTCTCTCAAAGCAGAGATCATCGTACCAGGCCTTTGCCTAATACGGGGTGTCTTTCCGCTGGATCTATCAACTGCAAATTCTGGCCAACCGGATCCCTGGCAATTGCTTTCCATCCTTAGAGTTCCACCTCGGATGGGAAGTGGGAGACGACATCTCTAGCCTCGAGAGATGGGGCCACCCACGGGAGAGCGACATCTGTGCCACTGCGGGAGAGGCTTTCTTAGAAAAGAGCATCTCCGTCGGCATCAGGCTACCCATGGCAGTCCTTCCTTCACGTGCCATGTGTGCTCTCGATCGTTCAGTCGCAGGTGAGTACAATAGGAGTCCTCTTACACCCCCCCTCTGTCTTCTGCCCCATGATCAATGTTCTGTCTGGGTGCTGCTGTAGATAAGAAAAAAGAGAAGAAACAAAGAAGAAAAAGAAAGAAAACTTTCCCCAATGAGAAAATCAACAAGACGCATACTAAAGGTTAAAACCACCCGGCGTCACAGTGATCTCCTTCGCCGCCATCTGACGCTTCACGATGGCTCCGCCCCCTCGGATTCTAAACGAGTCCGCGCGTGTGATGCATGCCATGCCAGCAAGATCCGATGCGATGGAGGCGTTCGGTGCTCTCTGTGCACCAAGCGAGGCATAGATTGTGCCTTCACCAGAGGGCCTGCCCCTAATGGTAATGTTGCGGCCAATCCGCCTCAAGGTAGCGCCTCGTCCTTGCATTCGGGTCATGGATCCCGCTCCCCAGATCCTGCCAGATCGGCCCCCACAGACGCCTCAGCCTCTACCGGTGGCTCTCAGCCTGACACAAATCATGCTGTGCCCATGTCTTATACCATGAACGGCACGGCACCGGAGAGCCAGGGGACCCAGCAACAAGACGCGTCTTCCGTTGCCATCGAAGGACTACAGTTGGTACTTGAAGCTGTTTCTAGGCCAAGATCTTCAGGGTCTTCGTCAAGGCTTCAGCGGCCACCACCCCCAGAAGTGAAAAAGTGGTCCGCGTCGTGTATCAAGTCGTACATGGGTCGATTCCATGACCGGTGGCCGGTACTCCATGCTCCCACTTTTGAGCACGAGGTAGATTCCGTTACACTACGAAGCACCGCTATTATAATAGGCTTTTGGCTGCAGAATGACACTGAAGACAATAGTCTTGTATTCGACATTCATAGCATCCTCGTCAAGCGATTACTCGATGAGTTGGTCAGTAACTGCTAGTAATGCTTGTGTGTAGTCGAGATACTTACACATACTCTCAACAGACAGAATCCACCGCAGATCCAAACGGCGTCTGGCCTCTCCGATCACTCCAATCGTCCCTGTTGAATATCATTTTCGCATTCGAAAGCGGCGTACGTCTTCCAGATTGCTGCACCCTCATACACCCTCTTCGAGACACATGCTGACCTATCTCCGTAGCGCGAGAAAAACATGAAAAGGGCCCGTCTTCTCTTGAGCCTCCTCATAACTGTATGTCGACAACTCAGAATCTTCACCGCCGATGCCATCGATCATCAAATAAGGATTCACTTCAGCGGCGATTTCCCCCCCTGGGTGTTTGCGATGAAGGAGAAATGGAAAAGGTGAGTAAAGCCAGTGGTCAAGTCGTGCAGGGAAGTGGCAAAAACAGCTCGTCGCACTAACCTTTGCGTGTGTCTCTCATAGACTCGTCGCAAACATGTTCAAACTCGACACATATATATCTCTGCTCACCCAGCAACCCCCGTCTCTGCAGCGCGAAGAATTGAGTCTCAGCCTAACATCCACGTTCGGCCAATGGAACGCCTACGGCCTCGACGTCTTCTTCAGGAGATGGCCCTCGGAGCCCATGGAACGCGCCCAGTATAGGATATGTGACCTCGCGCTGGGATCGCAGCAGCCAATCTCGCCCGTCATTCTCGTCGAGGACCTGCAGATTCGCATGATGGGCGTGACAAACTATGTCTGGATCCTCAACAAGATGCGAGGAAGCCCAAACCCAAACCTATGCGTATCCAGCGAACAAAGGGAACTGATATCAGCCCGTCTCAAGCGCTGCAAGCTGCAGCTCGACGGCATGACTTCCATCTGGAAAGAACCGGAACAGCACAAGATGCACATCGACTTCCTTCTGAGGGCCTACTCGGCCAAGGAGGAACCCTTCCACGAGGACTGGCAGAAGCCCGTCCGGGATCGCTTCTTCTCCTTCGTCTTCAGCGCCACCATGTTATACCATCTCCTCAACATGCACATCTACGCCGACGTCCACAGCTACATGCAAAGCCTCCCCGTCGTTTCATCCCCAGGCGTGACCCCAGCCAACCTCTCCACCACACCCACCATAAACAACGCCGAGATCCACGACTGGGCCACATCCCAGGACGCCCGGATCGCCGTCTCGCACGCCATCTTTGCATATCGCGTCTACGGCTCCAACATGTCGTCTCCCTCTGACCTAAAAGCAGAGGTGGTCGATCCCATCGCACACATGACCATCGCGGCGGGGGCTGCCATCCTGTGGACATGGATCCAGAACAACACGTCTGCATGTACTTGCATGAATCTGCCCGTCGGTGGCGAGCTAGACTTTGGATTCGTGCCGTTGGGTGCTGGGAAGAGCCCCGAGGTGGACCATTGGATACGGAACGGAGGCACCATCTGGCTGCACGGAGTTCACCTGTGCAAGTGCAACGTGGACGTTTGGCTCTCGCCCTTTGCGGCGATTCTATCCCACGGAGCGAAGAAGTGGGAGATAGGGAATGTGTTTGCACAGAAGCTGTGGTCACAACTTGGACTTCAACGGTCTGTTTAACTCAGTTAGTAGGAGTACTGTGAGGACAATGGCGAAGGAGATGATATACCTTGATCAGCAAATGTATATAATGGGTGAGGAAGGAAAAGAGCTGTAATCTATATGCTCTTGTAAATACTGTATATATCAACAAAGATGAAATTACTTACACAACAAGTAACCTCGACGTGCTATTTCCGTGCTGCCAACGTATAAAATCCTGGTCATTCGAGATTGATTACTGATGCGCGGGCTTATGTGGTCAACACTTGTACAGTCTGGGCACAGATAGATGAATAAGCTGCGTGATCCGAGTTCGTAAATACGAAGCGTACCTGTATATTAACAGTACATGAGAACACAAAAGTACTGTGTCCTCTAGTTGCATTGGTATGCATGCCAAGGTACAGCAGTGCATAGTGGCGAAGCTCGGAAATGATTCCTAGTAGAGAGATGGCCGGAGATGCACGGCATGCCCAACCCTAGAGTCTAAACCATCTGTGCGTACGTCGAGCTGACAACTAAAACTACAATCTTTTGTTTGCCGATATGAACAAGGAATATCCAACGCGCCATTTCAAATGCTCGCGCAATGCTAAACTAGACACATAACTACAAAAATATCCTTGAACCTGGTGAATATTTACTGGACATGTGGGAAATATCTGCAATTTTCTTCGCCCAAAAGATGCCCAAGCTTCATCTAACCTGTAGCGTTAATAGGCTAAATGACGGGTGCCTCACTCCCGCGGAGAATTGTGGCGGCCTGGCGGAAGAAGGAATCCAGCCTGAGCCTGGCAGGTCTGATCAAAAGTCTCCCGGGCTTGTGGGAGGTTTCCCCGAGGCGCTTTAGAGATTGGTGGAACTCTTGCAGGAGCTGGTACGCAGCCGCAATGTGTGTCTGATCAGATGCCAGTAGGAAGAGGTAGATGAGAAAGTTTCCACACAAGATAAATTGAGACCGAGCATCTATTTTCTTCCGTTAGCGCAGGTCCGACCGTTTTTTCGCGCCTCCCGAGGCTGTATTGCCTCTGAAATGGTTGACAAAAACTCACGACGACACCAAAAACCGCGCAAATCTTCCTCAGTAATAGAGTTGAAAAAGTCCACAAAGCCTCGAAACTCGGTCAGAGCAGAGACGAACCATTTGCGAAGGTTTGATTCAGGATTGGCTTTGGCCACTCTGGTAGCAGGATACATTAGGCCTCGGTATAAGAGGGCCTGAGTGGCGTAGTATGTGAGGTGCAGGGGGCCTTGGTTAATAGGTCAGCATCTGCTTCAACAACGTATCCTACACTCTCGCTGCAGTGAAACTTACAGTTGCTGATTGTGTCTGGGCCTCTTTCGGGACCAAGAGCGAGGCATTGTGGCAGCAGGCTATGCCAATCATTGAATTTTTCTCTCATCATGACGAGTTGCATTGTTCTTTCGGCGAGGGTTGATGGATTGGGTCGAACTTGACTGCATGAATCATCTCGCGTGAGCAATGGCCGACTAAGGTTTGATAGAAACCTGTGCAGAAGAGATTTTGACTTACAAGGCACAATCCAACACGTCCCTCAGAACAATGGTCAGATTTATAAACTGCAAAAATCGAGCTCCAACTGAAGCTTGGAAGACGGCGTCCTCGGGCTCAACCAAGTATCGCAAATCCTCAGGGACAGTCTCATCGGCTCGAATATCGTCCATGTCAGGTGGGAGTGTGCTGAATGTGGTTGGGCTTATGTGTGGAGGATTCCCGTGGCAGATTGCAGACCAACAGTCGGCAGCGTATACCGCCCACCAGAGCTTCTTTCTCACTCTCTTCTCCCAATCCTCAATGCTCCATCGAGTAGGGTCTTGATGAAGGCCTATCGTTTGGGCACACGCAGTGGTTTGTGCCGTCATTGTCCACATACTTGGCGTCTCAACACTGTCGACGTCGGGAGGCGTGATGTGATGGAGCAAAAGGCCTGCTTGTAGGCTGAAGAGAGTAGGATTCTCATGCTCACGCCTGAGCGCCTCATGAGCGTGATCTATGCATTGATGCTGCTGGAAAGGACAGGCCTCCTTGATGGTAGGGTCGCGGTCCCAGAAGACGCATGCCAGGCCGTATATTGCACCGCGCAATGACGCGGGAATCTTCATCCGATTGCTTTTATACTGGGCAAGGAAGCGGCCCTTGGTGACAACAGGGTATATGGGATGAACGTGCTTGAAGTATAAGCGTATTAAACGTTCACCATAAGGCCACACCAGCCTCTCAGTCCCATCCGATGCACTTTGCTTTGCCTCATTGGTGAAGTCAGGATTTTCATTCTCCAAGAGCAAAAAGTGGACGGGACGATCGTCTGCCGAAGGACCTCCTGGATAAACCTGGATGATGTTGGCATCAATCTCATCGTTCTCACTTATAATGAGACACCTAAAGGCATCCAAGAGGTAGGTATCTTGCTCAGCCGAGGGCCCCATGGAGTGAGCGGTCCTATTGAAGTTGTCCTCGAGAGTGTGGAGAGGACCGTTTGATAGAATAGGGACCGGAGGAGAGACACCATATGAGGGTTGGTCCAAGCCATCTGAAGACTGGCGAACCAGGCCTTGATGTACCACGGCGGCGGAACCAGAGGACTGCTGTTCCAGACTCAAATCACCAGCGGCACTCAGGCCTGCAGACGACTGGATCGTGTCTGCCGGACTGGAGTGCGAGACGCTACGGCGTGCTAGACTCGGCGAAGAGTCTATGGCTGGAGGTGTGACGAGCTCAGCATCAGAGGCTCCATTCTCAGTGGTACTGTCGGCGGCGCTCTCTTGTTGAGATGATATCTCATCAGGAGTAGGCGAAGATTTGCACGTCAGTCCCCTGCTCTTGCAGAAGAGACCTGCGACGACGGTTTTAGCATTCGGAGACTCCGTAAGTAAGGGAGATTGGGTATATCTGCAGCTGGCTGGGACGAAACGAAGCTGTGGAGGGCCGGATGCAGCAGCATCATGCATGTAGCATCGGCCAACAGGCAAAAGGGGACGCTCCCACTTGGGAGGGCAGCACACGCCTCCACGAGCCACTCACGCAGCTCCATAGCTGCAGACGAGCAGGAAGGCGGACACGTGCGCGTCATGGTGAAGAAATGTTGCAGCGTGGCATCGAGCGAGGTGTGAGGTGTGAGGCGTGTCCATCGTCGACAATCCACATCCCGCACACCATGACGCGCAGCCGACACGCACAACATACTTTGTCGACGCGCGGTGAGGCTCGGCGGCTCGGCTCGAGCTCTAGCAGAGGAGGCACCACACCCCAGATGGATGCAAGGGGCCAGGCAAGGCGACGACGGGCAGAGAGCTTAGGCCAGACTTACAAGGAGGCTCCGAAGGGATCACACACGCCGTCTTTCGCCTCCGGCAGGCGTCGCAGGGCCGGTTCTTGCGGCTCCGCGGCAGTCGAGCCCGGCCGAACTGGCTCTGGATGGTGAACTTGCGGGGACGGCCCTGGGCCGAGTCGGCGCCGCTGAGCATTGGATGGATTGTCCTGGGGATGATTCACGCTGGAAGCCAATCCAATCTGACGAGGCGCCTCTCGCGCTGGTCCGTGTCTAGGCGGGCTGGCTTGCTGCTGGCTTGCTGGCTTGCTGGCTGGTTGTTTGGTTTGCCGCGGCGTGGGTGGTGGAGTTTGTGCGATCCAGAGGAGAGACACGTTCGAGTTGCTCGGCGAACGCGGCGGCGAAGCTCCTTGCTGTCGATTCATGGCGGATGGCCCCAAGTTGGCCGACAGGCGGGGAACACGATGGCATTTGGAAGATGGCGCAATGGGTGCTAGTGTCGAGTAACGTGACCACTTCGCCTATTGGCCTGAAGCTGGCCTCCAATGCCCCCAAGAGCCGGCACTGTTAGCACTGCTAGGTGCTCGGGGACTACCGTTAGTGGCCGTTTAGTGGACGACAAGCCCTATAACGGGCTCGATTAGCACCTAAGCTCCGTGCTCTAATTTGCACCTGGGGATATCAAGGTTTCCAACGTTTCGAAATTGCAGGCTTACTCCGTTCTCCGTCGGATCGCTGCATAGGAATCCCTCACCCCAAAGAGCCGGACCCAAGCCAAAGATGGAATTGGCTTGCTGATGATTGTTCGGCGATCAAGATGGGTGTGTAAGACATCGACAGCAGGCCACCCTCGTCCAATCCGGTGTCGTTCCGTGTCTTGTTGTCGGCCAATTTTCAAGACACGGCGAGACACGGCGAGACATGGGACTTGCATCGCTTTACGGAGGATCCATGATGTTGATCTCATTAAACCCACAATCATGGTAGTATTACAGTACTGCAAGTCAAACTAGGGTAGCACTAACTTCGGACAACTCAAAGCTTGATGCTGCATGCACGATCAGCTGCCTTGGATAGGCAAGGTGCGAGATGTTGATAACATAGCAGTGATAACATAACCCCGTCTATTAAGTAGCATAAGCACCAAATTCTAAATCAGATAAATCGCGGCTCGCATATGTGACTTGTCGCTTTCAAAAACCCCTCCAATCAAACGCTTTTGCGAAATGACAGTGTCGATCCAACATATCCATCTCTAGCATCTCATCTCTTACAATGTGCCGGACAACTTGGCCGATATCATACCGCCATAACAAGTTGCCCTAAGCAAATGAGCAAAGGAAATCAACACGAGACGGGCAATTCAAAATGCCGCCGCAGGCTCAAACTTTGGGCTCACGTCTACATATTGATGCATAACGCCGGAGCCATCGTCGTCTGATAGCACATGGCTCGCCTGGGCCAGATCCACCTCCCAGCGGTCTGTGTAGTACTGTTGGACTTCCCTCGCCGTCGGAGCTGTCCTGACGAAGTCGTCGACCGCCTTGGCAGGGAAGATCCAGTGAAGGACCGAGTAGACGACGGCACTGGACACGAAGCCGTACAGGTAGTTGATGTAGTAGAGCTCCGTCATGCCAGCAGGCAGCGACACGGATAAATTAACGGCCGCGATAAAGCCAGGCAAAGTTGGAGCAACTCCCACCGCCCACTGGAACCGGTAAAGTCAGCAAAATATTCTCCTCTCACAGCTGCACTGAGAAATTAAATCTTAAAAACTTCATCCCACTTACCGCAATGGGGGCGCGGAAATTAACGCCGTAACTGTACCAGTAGATGCTGCCGCTGTGGCCATGGTACAAGTCGTCGACCTTGACCTTTCGCTTATTCACAATGACATAGTTGGCAAACATCATGCCCGTCATTGGCGCAAGGAAGACGCCGTAGCTGGACAGGACCGACAGGAACGTCGTGGCCGTGTTGACCAGCTGCCAGGGGTTGACTACCGGGCTGAGAAGAACCGTGATGTAGGCACCCCTGCGAATGTTGATGTACCGGGGAAACACGGACGACAGATCGATTCCGCCAGCCAGGGCATTTCCGGGGACATTGCTGCCAATTTGGGAGATGCACAGGGCAACGCCGGCGAAGAAAAGCGCGGCGCGCGTGCCAGGGCTGTTGTCCTTCTCCAATAGGCGAACAAAGATGGTCGGCGGGTTCCAGACGGCCTCGCCGTCGAATCGCTTCTGCGTGGCCGCGACAACAAGGATGCCGATGACGGAGGTGAAGATGCTGTAGAGGCCGTACGGGAGAAGCTGGCCCCAGACGGCGTCCATGGGCTTCCTGGACAGACGCGCAAAGTCGTTCTGGTTCAAGATGCCGGCAGCAATCGAGCCAATCGTGGACATGATGCCATACACCATCAGCCAGGCGACACTGCCTGGGCCGCCCGTGTTGGGAAGGGTGGTTCCCGAGTCCAGGGTGTCGCCAAAGCCCGCACTGCCCATGGTTGCCAGGGCCCAGATCAGGAGGACGATAAAGAAAATCATGGTCACGACGCAAGCGATATAGAAGAATTTCTGCAGGCGATGCGGCTTGATCCACACAAACGGAAGACTGATGACGAAGAAGATGATGTAAGACACAAACTGGGCCGTCGTCATGCCCGTCGAAGCAGGCATGTGGTTGGGGATGCGATCCTCGTATTTGGGATCCCACGAGAGCAGGATGAGCTCAAAGCACTGGCCGCCAACCCATGACTGGAATCCGTACCTGTGGAAACACTATTATTAGCAATGACTGTTGGGTGAAACCATCATCCGGAATCTTCATTCAACGAACCAAACTACACAGCCAACGATTAGCACAAATACACTGCATGTTATATGGAAAGAGATGGGCCATACCAAGACACAAGAATATGCGATTCCAAATGGCAAACTGGGATCCCCACATGCCCCAGACAGCACGACTGTAAACGGAGAAGCCAACTGTGAGAGTCGATTTTCAGTATGATTTGCTCTGAGAGATGAGAGATACCACGAGCAATGCAAACTCACTATGATAATAGGCACCCGCAAGCGAGCTGATGACAATCGCGGTGGTGGCAAGAATGTTTCCAACAACAATAGCTGCGACAACCTGTCAGCCAATCGATGCAACTGCATCTGTCATATCGGGAAAAATGATCGTACCAATAATGGCCTGCCACCAGTTCAGGCCCAACGGGATGAGCGCACTCCCTGTCAGGAAGGTTGCAATGTTACAATTGATCAGCAACCCTGGAACCAACAAAAGAGTCATAGCGTCTCGTCAGTAACAGCTCTCATTATTTCGCCTAATCGGGCGCGCGACTCACAGTAATTATGAAATGTCCAGAAGCCCCATGTTCGCCTGGCAGACTCTACAGGTCGAATATCCTCATTCTATGGCATAGGCGGAAGAAGTCTTTGATTAGCCAATTGCATCGCTCATCACACCGCTAAGGTCAAGAGTATGTTGGATGAAGACAAAAATTGCAGCTTTGGCGCAGACGACTTACAATCCATTGTGAGACATAAGGGAGCTTTGCGCGCTCAATGAGCTGAGCCAACCCCATTGTCGCGTTCGGGTAGACGCGTGCCAGACAAATGCTACGGCACCCTCGACTCGATGGCGGATTAGACTCTCGGACAGGGGACCGATGTCGCAGCTCACAACTTCAGTACGCGACGCTGTAATAACAGCAACAATCCGCCGCCTTCTGTTGGACCTCTGAGCAAAGTCTTCAACAGACAAGACAGGCAAGCGAAGCCCCTTATGTCGGTGATGAGAAGCAACACCTGGACCGTGACACGAGGTGGGGCGAGAAACCAGGGAAAAGGATCTCAAGCGAGGCCTCACTTTTGCAAGATCTGCCCGGCAGCGGAAGCGGCTCGACCGGGAAGAGCCGTGCAAGCTTCTCAAACCTCGAACTTGCCTGGCTAGTGATTGACTGGTGCCAGCCGCGAGAAACAAAACAGCCCTTGTGGAGGTTGAAATGGAGAAAAGGGGACTTGGAGCAGCCCAGCAAGTTTTTAGCTTTTCGACCTTGAGTCAAGTCAGCCCATGCCGGGGTCAAGAGTTGTTGGTCCAGGGACGCCGCTGGTACGGTAAGCCAAACTCCCTTTGGGAAAACGACTCCAGCCAACGTACATGAACGGAGTAGCAATAGCGCCGCCTTGCTAGCTCACAGCAAAATGCAATTGCCCACCCTTAACCAAGTTGGATGCTAGTTCCTTGTGTTATCGAGAAACAATTCAATTGCTTCCCGTCCTTAGTCAGCGCGGGCTCACTGCTACGGGCGTCGCAAAGAATGGAAAACAGTCCTCGCGGGCTTCCAGATTCAAGATCAAGGCCGACCGACAATTGCCCCCCACAATTTGGCCTGATGAGCCCTGGTCGAGCCATTTATGCGCAACATTTGATTGACAGCCCATTGATCCGGGGATCGGTCCCCAAAAGACATTCGAGATGGTGAATATCTGGTGTTTCGAAGGGGTGTGAGATCAATAAATGCATGCAGTTGGGCGTGCATGTGGTTGCATTGCTTATTTCGGCTCAATTTGACACCCCCCTCCTTTCGCTCAAGTTGCCTCGGATGAGTTTTACCTGGAAGGGCGGTGCTTCGTTTGGAAGGTCTCTTCTGGATTCGACTCTGTGTTCTATGTCTTCTGTGCAGCTGCCGCTTGGGCTTCTACTCATCTCAGACAGCATCTCTCGAGTCCGCTGGTTTGTTGTTTCTGACAACACAGTGATCGGCGAACTCTCTAGCGGCGCCATCGGCCAACTTATTTGGCCGACGTGAGTTTTCCCCGATGCTACACTCTCGGCTTTCTGCTGTAGGTGGTGTGACGCGCTCATAGGGCGCACGGTGGCCATGATTAAATGGCCATGTGTCGTGAGACCGCAGTATGTCCATATACCCGTCCGGCGGTTGCAGGGCCAGCGGCAGCCGGAATGTTTTAGCCTTGCCCCGGCTGGGGGCCAGATTCAGAGTTGGCCGTGTTTCGCATCATGGCCTTGTTATGGATCATTGTGAGGTGCAATCAATCATATGCTCCTGTTGTTCCTCTCTCGTAACGGCCATCTTGTCCCCCACAAGCCGATCATCTCCACCACATAGGCGACAATTCTACTGGGTTTGTCCGCCGGCGACTCCATCACTAGACGTTGGGCGAAACTTCGCCGTTGCGCTTCTTGCTCCATTCTGAACTTGTCATCTCGAGAAAAAAAAGTCGTAACCGCACTAACTTGCAACCGGCGCCCCCAAAATTGCTTCCAGCATGAGCCCCTCACGCCGTCTTGTTCACTTCTGGCCTTTAGCTTGCAAAGAACATTCAGATTTATTTTGCCATTCCCCTTGTTGAAAGCGTTCTTTTGGGTAACCGAATTTCTACGGAGAAAAGAAGAAGAAAATTCAAATCTTTGTCCTCCTTCCCCCTTTCGCCCTTTGGTTTCTTCACTCCCTTTGCAATTTGATTTTCCTTCGGGCGTCATGTCTCTATATCGCATCGGCGTCGATGTTGGCGGAACCAACACCGACGCCGCTATTCTGGATATCAAGGCCCTCGACCAACCCGGACGCGGTGTCCTGGCGTCGTACAAGGCCACGACTACTCCTGACATCACAAGCGGCATAGAAGCCGCCATCAGGGAGGTGCTAACACGCTCAAAGGCTGAGAAGAGCCGCATCCTCAGTGTTACAATCGGAACGACACATTTTATCAACTCTCTCATCGAGGCAGATGCGAGGAGGTTGGACCGAGTCGCCGTTTTCCGGTTGTGCGGCCCCTTCACAAAGCAGATTCCCCCCTTTTCGGATTTCCCACTTGGTCTACGTGGAATTCTCGATGGAGGCGTCCACTACTTGGATGGAGGGCTGGAGATGGATGGACGAGAGATTGCCCCTTTGAATCCAGAACAAATCCGTGAGGCCGTAAAATCAGTCGTTGCTGCTAGCATCGGTGCCATTGCTCTCGTTGGCATTTTCTCACCGCTTGATCATCATGGCATCCACGAAGAGCAGTGCAGGCGCATCATCCTCGATGCTGCCCCTGAGCTACGCGTAGTCTGCTCCCACGACATTGGACCTACGGGTCTTCTCGAAAGAGAAAATGCCACAATTCTCAATGCCGCTATTCTAAGGACGGGAGAGAAGGTTAAGCATGGTTTTAAGCGTGCCATGGCCAGCTTGCGGCTGACATGCCCCCTGTTCCTTTCCCAAAACGATGGCACCCTCATCGACGTCGAAACAGCCGCCAAGTATCCCATCAAGACGTTTGCCAGCGGCCCCACGAACAGCATGACTGGCGCTGCGTTTCTCGCCGGCCTCGATAACAAATCTCTACCAACTTCGAACGACACTCCCAACGCTGCAGTCGAGCCTCAGGTACTCGTGGTGGATATTGGTGGCACTACAACCGACGTGTGTGCTCTCCTGCCCTCCGGCTTTCCACGGCAAGCCCCCGGGTTCGTCGAAATCGGGGCTGTCCGGACAGCTTTTTCCATGCCGGAGGTTGTGTCTATCGGGCTGGGAGGCGGGAGCAAGGTCGAGGTTGAAGAGGACGGCACAGTCCGTGTTGGTCCCGGCTCTGTTGGACACTTTCTCAAGAAGCAAGCCAAAGTCTTTGGCGGTTCCACACTGACAGCTACAGATGTCGTGGTTGGTCTCGGCAAGGCGGATCTTGGAGATGCATCTCTCATCAAGGATGTTCCGGAGCAAACTATCAATCTTGCCCGCATGGAGATCAAGAGGAAGCTAGAAAGAGTGATCGACCAGATGAAGGTGTCATCTGCGCCGGTCCATGTACTACTTGTCGGTGGTGGCGCTCTTCTAGTGACGGAAGAGCTGGCAGGAGTTGATAAGTGTATCCATCCAATTCATCACGGGGCTGCCAATGCCGTCGGAGCTGCCATCGCTAAAGTTTCCGGCGAGGTCGACACTGTGGAGATTCTCGGAGACAAGAAAGAAAAAGACGTTCTCGATGCTGCATGCGCGCGAGCCATCAGCCTGGCAGTCGAGAAAGGGGCGTCTCCCGATGACGTGCGCATTGTTGAGGTAAACAAGATGCCCCTGCAGTACATGTCCCAAACCACCATCAGAATCCAGGTCCGCGCAGTGGGTAAGCTTGCTGTCCCTGACGAACCGACTCCGCCCCCTACTCCCCCACTTGGCGGAGATCCAGAGTATAAGGAGGAAGAGGTCGAAGGGGAGAAGGTCAGCGTACCGAATGCCCTAGAGCCCACTACGAAGCCATCTTTATACGTGGACTTGGAGACATACCGCCCAGACGTCCGAGATGGTGTCTGGTATGTCTCTGAAGTCGATCTGGAACTTATGTCTACGGGATGCGGTGTTCTCGGTACTGGTGGGGGCGGACCTACTCACTATGAATTTCTCAAGGGCTTGCATGCACTACGGAACGGGGGCCAGGGTAAGATGAGGATTGTTTCCCCTGCGGCATTGAAAGATACCGATTCTGTTTGCTTTGGTTCGTGGTACGGCAGCCCGAGCGTAATCAATGAGCGACTATCTGGTGGCAACGAGATCCCCAGCGGCATTGAGGCAGCAGCTAGGATCGTAGGAAAGTCTATTGATGCACTGCTCCCGGATGAGATGTAAGTTGAAGAAAATCATGTCTACAACTTTCAAATATGTGACTAACGGGTGAATAGTGGTGGTGGTAACGGATTATCGTCGTTTCCTACAAGCGCCCACTTCGACGTCCCCATCGTGGACGGTGATGCTATGGGCCGAGCATATCCTACAATGTATCATGGTGAGTAGTAGATGAAAACTCTCCAGATACTGGTTTACGAATGACTAACGAAATCGATTGTAGTCACCTTTAGTGTATACGGCGTCTCGTTGGTCCCCTGTGTCCTCACAGATGCTCGTAACAATGTCAGCGTCGTTATGGTACGTTGTCTAGCACTCTTTTCGTAGATTTATACATGCGTGAGAATTCGTTGTGGCTAACTTTCAACCACTTGATAGAGCACTGATACACCTGAGAGATTGGAGACAATACTGCGAACAACAGCCATCGAACTTGGATTGAGCTGCGCAGCCTGCTCTACTCCACTCTCTGGGTCGATTGTCAAGCAGTACGGAATCCCGAACACTTTGTCTCAGACGTGGTATTTGGGCCGTGCTATTCACCAGGCAAGAAGGCGGAAGACGAGTTACATTGACGCCATTGTGAGTTGAAATGCACCCCTTTCGCACACTCTTTTTCCATTGTTATTTTCACTTATTCTGACTTTAAAAACAATAGTTCGCTGAGAGTGCTGGAAAGCTGCTCTTTAGTGGCAAAATTGTCGATGTGCGTCGCCATCTTGGTGGAGGTTACACCATGGGAGCCGTCATCATTGCGCCTCTCGACGACCAAGAGCGCGATGCGATGGCCGTTAGTAAACAACAAACAACATCAAACAGCCGGCACATGTATATTCCGTTTCAAAACGAGTATCTTTATGCTGCTCTTACTGATTCCGAGGGATCCGAAGCGACGCAAGAAGTTGTGTGCACAGTTCCAGACCTCATTTCGATTTTGGGACAGGATGGTGAAGCGATCGGCTCGCAAGACCTGCGATATGGGCTGCACGTCAATGTCATTGCTCTGCCCGCGCATCCTCTTTGGAAGAGCGAAAAGGGCATCAAGGTGGGCGGACCGGAAGGATTTGGGTTCAAGATGCCGGTTGTCGAGGTAGACAGGGAGTTTACTCAGGCGAGGAGCGTTATTGACGAATTTTCGACATAGAGCTGGAGTTTAGGGTTACAGGCATATACACGATGGGCCTCTGGCGTTTATTGGGGATTATGATAGAGCTTTATGTTCGAATTAGCACGCATGGATACCATTTAATGTTTTATTTATGGCAAGACATGGTCACGTATGAGACTTGAATTGGTCGAGAGATGCGAGTATAGCTGCAGTTTTGTATTCAATCTGGTTGGCAGCGGAATAACTAATTTTTTTTTCCTTTTCAGATTTTACTTCTTTCCATCAAATGAGCGACCAGTCATACAAAGAACTAGTAGCAAATGAATGACGAGGTTGGTGGTGCGTATCCCATAAATCACATTTAGATGGCATTCTCCTTGCGACGAGTCTCAAAGACCTTGAGAGCCTCTTCAGCAGCCTTGACACCGCTGAGAGCCATAGCACCAAAGGTAGGGCCTATACATCATCATGTTAGACAGCCTCTTCAACAGACTGGATGTGCTTTTATGTTTCAACATACCCATACGGTTGGCTCCGTCAATCTCAGAGAGCTCCATGCCTCCGACAATGAGGCCGGGAACAACCTCACGAGTGTTCTTGACAATAGCATCTTCAGCCCTGTTCATATCGAGGCCGCGCATGCCGCCCAGCTTCTCGATACGGCCCATGCTGACAAGACGCTTGACGCAAAAGGCACCCATGGGGCCATCGTGGCCGGTGGTGGAGATGACAAGGGGAGCATTGATGGTGTTGGGGTCCATGCAAGACTGGTCATCGTGATGCATCGAGACAAGAGTCCAGTTGGTCACAACACCAGCAATGCGCACTCCCTCAGCAGAAGGACGAGTGATGAGATCCTCGACGCAAGTAGCGTTGAAGAGCTTGACGTTGGGCAGCTGCAGCACCTTGGCCATGATGGTCGAGGTGAAGAGCGCCGCGTGCTTGACGACAACGTAGTTGCCCTCGTCCTCGTACGGGACGCCGATCTCTCGGAGGAAAGCATCGGCCGGCTTGCGCATCACCATGGCGGAGAAGAGCTGGCCTCCCAGCCAAGCACCTCCACCAGGCGAGACAGAGGCCTCGATGATGGCGATCTTGAGGTCCGGGCGCTGCGTGCCGAGGACGTACGCGGTGCTAAGACCGCAGGATCCGGCGCCGATGATGACAATGTCGGACTCGGCGTAGTTGTCGAGGTCTTCGAAGTAGCGACGAGTCATGGCGCGCGAGACCTGAGACTCGCGGATGGGGGCAAAGGTGAACGAGTCCCATTGCCCGTGCATCTCGGAGACGGTCTTGGCCAGGGGGCCTTGGTTCTGAGCAACGGCTAGCTTGGAGACAGGCTTCACAAGCTCAGCAGTGTGCTGGGTGGGCGAGACGGCGGCGGGAGGACTCATGATGGACCTACGAGGGTTAGGAACCTGGACAGGATGGTAAGGGGGACAAGCATGATCCTTTCGCTGGTATTATCCAGATCAAGTTCAGGGCCGTATATTCTCAGCCACGCTCCCTCCTCGCACTCACCAGCCTCAGACGCCTCTCTTCATCTATCGACTCTTACAAGAAAAGAGTTATTTTCTTTATAAGAGGCAGATAGAGAGAGTAACGTGAGAGACCTGTTGGTGAATTCAAGGAGAGAGCGGGCACCGGCTCATGCGATACACATTACCTGAAGAGACATGATCCCGTCTGGACGGACTACCACCGAAAGACGCCATGGCGACTGGATGAGGTGTACCGAATGATGTAAGTTGGTACCTGGCCATGGTTAGATGCATTGAATGATTCAATCGGGTTTGTGTCAATGACAAACTATGAATTAAATCACTAAATACTTTTGGTTTTCAATTGGATTTGTTATTCGATTATTTTTATCGAGAAACGATTTGTTGCGTAGTGAGAAGAGGAAAAAAAAGAGCTCGAGCTCTGCGCCATTTTCAACCCTCAATTTATACTCGAGTTTTTTAAAGCTTGTCTCAAAGGAGGGGTAAATGACAGTCGATCGGCTCTCGATAATATCATAGTGACGGCGATGTCGGCTCCTTGTCACAACGTCAACCGGGCGGAAATGGGCCGGGGGTATCCGGGCTTGGCCCGTCACGACCCGGTTTAGCGATTTGAGAGAATTTTGTTATCGTGGGATGTTGCTTGTATTGAGGATTGATGCGAGAAGTGAGATTATGATGTGGGAATATGTGGGTTGAGGGTTCGTATTGTGTATTCTGGAGAATGCCCTAAACCTGAATTGAATGAATGGGTTGCTTGAAGGATTCAAGATACGGGCGCCAGATGAAAAACTCCCGTAACTGAATGTTTTGCCAAGTTGTTGAGCTCAGACTCAATAACGGGGTTGATGTCATTTTTATTTAGCTCTCACGGGCCAAGCTTATCCTCAGTCTATAGCCCAGTATTAAAGAAATGGATTGTAGGATATCCAGCTCGTAATTAGACCTGCAGCCGTCCACAAAGAAGCACAAGGCATCCTCTCAGTTTCACGCTTCAGCTACTTCCTGTATCGTCTTGATAAACTGCTGCGGATCGTGTCCAAATCTTCCCAGAAACAACCCGTCTAGTCCGGACTTCAATTTCTCGTAGAGCCCTGGCCCTGCACTGCCTCCATACAGCACTCTCGTTGTCCCCGTCCTCGTCTTGACGGAATCTAAGCCTCGAATCCCAGAAACAACATCGAGGACGTGCTTCTCTCCAGCAGGTTGACTGGCTCCAATTGCCCAAACAGGCTCATAGGCCAGGACAACCTCTGCTTCATCGGCCACAGAGCTCATAATGGCGTCAACTTGCACGCGACACTCATCGACAGCAGCATACACGTCACCATGAGTCCTCTCTCCAATACACACCAGCGGTATCATGCCATTGCGACTTACCGCCGCAGTCTTCTTCGCAACCATGGCATCATCTTCACCAAAAATCCTCCTTCGCTCCGCATGTCCGACTTCCACGAGCTTGACGCCTGCACTGCTTAACACTGATGGACTGACTTCGCCGGTAAAAGCACCTTGGTCTTCCCAATGGCAATCCTGAGCGCCGGTCCATATGGGAACAGGGCTTGATTCCAATTGCGCAATTGTGTTGGTAAGGGATATGAAGTCGGGGATAATGAAGATGTCGATGTTAGACAAGAGCTCTTGCGGCACAGCTGCTAGCTTGGAAATGAAGCTATCCGTAAAGTCTCTTGTTCGCTGGAGAGAAAAATACATTTTGGTAGAGAGGCCGACGAGGCGGCGCCTGGGCGTGGGATTGGACATTGTAAACGGACTTGCTGATGCACGACTGTCAAAGTAGCGATGGCCAGATACAACAATATCTATCTAGAAACAACAACAGAAGCAACAACAGCTGCAGCAGAAACAAACAAATCCAGAGCTAAGCTTCTGAAGATCCAAGCTATTCCATCCCACGCCGCCTCACCGAGCGGGTCAAGCAAAACTTCCCCCGCGCAACCGGCTTCCGTCCCGTCCATTCCACTTCTGGGATGCCGGTAAGGCGGCGGCTATTTGGCATCATCTCCGGTTGCGGGTGTGCTTACACCAGCAAGAAATGTATACGAGGACACGACTCGAACTTTTTACTCCCACTTACAAGATTCCGATTCGCCCAAATAGGCTGGGTCCCATGAACATTTCGTCGGAAACACCAAAGCAGCCATGCCCACGAGACTTGCTCATTTCTCATTCTTATCCACCAGTGCCTCGTTATAGCTCGGTATTTGCCAACGCCACAAAATCAGTTAGTGCTCTCTGCCTTTGCTGAAACAAGTTTAATGTTTTCCAGGCTCGGATTGTCCCTGCATGTGCAGCGTTGCCGCATCCAGTATTCCAGTTTACTTTCTACCGAACCTCCAGTCTCTTACACACATCTGCCCCTTTATGGGCACCAATTGAACGAAACGGAATTACACAATTAATCATTTCTATTATTACACTTCCAGCTGTCCAATCTCCTCCACCTTCTTAGCACTCGCGCTTAACGGATCAAACTCGTAGTCCAGCCACTCCGTAGCTAGCCTCCTCGCGACTTCCAACCCAACGACCCGCTCTCCCATACATAATACTTGTGCGTTATTGCTCTTGACACTGCGCTCGACACTGAAGCTGTCGTGTGCTGTGACCGCCCGAATGCCTTTGACCTTGTTGGCCGAGATGGCGACGCCTAGGCCGGTGCCACAGATAAGCAGTGCACGATCAGCTTTGCCCTCGGCGACGAGGCGAGCGGCGGCGGCGGCCCGGAGAGGATAAGGTGTCTTGTCGGAAGTTTCGTCGGATCCTACGTCGATGACTTCGCCTACCCGGGCATCGACTTCAAAGTCCTTTTTGATTGTGTTTTTGTAGCTGACGCCAGCGTCCTGTGCGATAGCCATTGGTGTTAGTTTGGTGAGCTGGTTTTTTACATAATTAAAGTATAGTATATCTATGATATAGATGATGGTAATGTCTTCTTTCCGATAAAGCTTCATCTTATCTTGGTTCGAAGAACGATCGTGTAAAATAGATGCACTTACATCGCAGCCCATAGCGATCCTCCATTTTGGTGCCATTGTGAATCGGCGTTGAACTCTAGAAGACAAAAACAAAAGTAATCAGAGAGACCAAAACTCGAATTCTTTTTTCCCAAGAATCGCAAGTTTTAGCCATCTCAGTAGTGATCAAAGAAACGAGCTTCATCCATGTCTTTATGGCTTCAAGCCGCATCCGAGAGTCGGTCAACTGACATCGCCTCTGCTCACCCAACAACCCCACACCAACTAATCCTCATCCCATCCGAGTTTCCTATTCCATGAATTACATCTCGGATTCATCCAGACTGCTGTATTTGCGGGGTTGCTGCCTCTCAAGTTGAACAGCAGCATCGCTCTCCGTGGCTAATATGTTCGGTATTTCCCGATTAGGAAATCCGATTGGGGTCAGACGGGGAGGGCAAACGGGGAAGCTTGAACACGCAGGGCCAACTCGATAGCTCTGGATTTCAGGGTCTACAGCAGTGGAGAAAAACGTAAAAATGCGGAGAAGGTGTATTTTTATACTGTCGTTTTACAGTCGAGCTTGTTGGTGTGGAGGCGGAGCAGTTACGGGGTAACGTCAAATCATGGTTCTCGACCTCCTTGGCCACAAAGACGCTGGATGTGGGTGGTACAGGTGCTTGGGTGAGATCACGATGATATGGAAGTCTTTTTTCGTCCTTCCGTAGCCGAGGAGCTCCGATGTAGGAGTGAGGTGGGAGTGTGGTGGTCTTCGTAGCCTGCATTCTGCTTATATCCTCTGCTTTTGCCCATGTCCTTGTTGTGTTCCAATCGGACGGCACGCTCAATCCCCCCTAGAACTCTAGCACAACCTCCACACAATGTCAAATAGGCATCTCTTCAATTCAGCTGACGGTCTCGTCAACAAGGCCTTAAGAGGCATCATCACCTATAACCCGTCTCTGAGCTTGGATGAAACTAACAGAGTGGTGTACGACACAACCTATGACAAGTCCAAAGTGGTTATGATTAGTGGAGGCGGCTCCGGACACGAACCAGCATGGACCGGCTATGTAGGCAAGAATATGCTGACAGCTTCTGTCCAAGGAGACATCTTTGCTAGCCCCAGCACGAAGCAAATCGTTGCAGCAGTTGACGCTGTCCCGAGTGACAAGGGCACCATTCTAGTCATCACAAACTACACTGGTGACTGCTTACATTTTGGACTGGCCAACGAAAAGGCCAACGCCAAGGGCCACAACTGCCGGACCATCATTTGCGGTGACGATGTTTCCGTTGGCAAGAACGGAAGCATGGTTGGTCGCAGAGGATTGGCTGGTCAGATTGGTGTCCTCAAGGTCATGGGTGGTGCCGCTGGGGCTGGAGGCTCTCTTGATGAAGTTTACAACCTCGGAGTGGCATTCTCACAGCAGATTGTGTCTATTGCAGCAACTTTAGACCATTGCCACGTTCCGGGTCGCGCAGAGCACGGCATGCTGCAAGAGAACGAGGTTGAACTCGGCACAGGTCCTCACAATGAACCCGGCTATAAGAAGCTATCACCCGCGCCATCAGCGTCTGAACTTATCGGACAAATTCTAAGGCACTGTTTAGATGAAAAGGACCCTGAGCGCGGCTATGTGAAATTTGCCACTGGAGATGAAGTCATGCTACTTGTCAGCAACTTTGGCGGCATGTCACATTTGGAGATGGGCGCACTGGTGGACGAACTCCTGGAGCAGCTGTCAAGGGATTGGAAGATTGAGCCTATTCGGATATGTGCCGGATTTCTCGAAACATCTCTCAACGCTCCTGCATTTTCCGTATCCGTCATCAACGTCACGGCGGCAGCAAAGAACTGCAGCTACTCTGTCGAAGAAATCAAGTCCTTCTTTGACGTCAGGACAACCACGTTCTGGGAATCCATGGCTGGGTCCCAGGCTCATCGACGCACTCGACAGCAACAACTTGTTCGGCCGCCAAAGGAGGAGATCAAGACAGTTGATGAACGAAGGGATTTGGCTATCGATCCTGTTCTTCTGGAAAGCATGCTTCGAAATGCTTGTGAAGCTCTTATCAAGGCCGAGCCTGACCTGACCAAGTGGGATACTGTAATGGGCGACGGAGACTGTGGAGAGACGCTCAAGACTGGTGCCACATCCCTTCTCACGGCACTTGACTCTGGGCTTGCTAAGGCTGGATCAGTCGTCAAGGTTCTCCTTGAGCTCGAAGACATTGTGGAGAGCAAGATGGGCGGTACTTTAGGCGGCATCCTAGGCATCTTCTTCGTCTCCTTGCGCGCAGCTGTTGAGAAGAATATTGGCCTGGCCCAGAACCCAGTCGCTCTCTGGGGCGCTGCTCTTGGAACTGCCCTCGAAAACCTCCGGCGGTACACCCCAGCTAAGGTTGGCGATCGTACCGTCATGGATACTCTCATCCCCTTCGCTGCGGTCATGGGGGAGTCTGGCTTTAACAGCGGCGTCAAGGCGGCTGAGGATGGAGCAGACGCAACCAAGACGATGAAACCTAGATTGGGCAGAGCAACTTATGTTGGCGTGTCGAACGAGAGCAAGGAGCTGCCACCTGATCCGGGCGCTTGGGGAGCCATGGTGGCCATTCGCGGTTTGCAGGAAGGACTGGTTGTAGCAACTTAGATTGAAGCGAGAGATGTTGGTAACATGTGTATTTGGACGTCAAGACTGTTGTACAAAAAGCGATGAAACAAATTAATGAATACAGTTTATAATTATTAAATGTTACCGAGCAGCAGTGAAGACGCTGGAGAATTCTGTAGCCCAAATATTCCCAGTAATATATATTGATATACTTCTATTAACAGCATTTATCGTTATACGCAAGTGCTCTGTAAACTACATCCCACAATGATTTCTGGGCCGATTTGAAAACTTTCAGCTGCAACTGCAGCAGAAGTTTCGTGTCAACTACCACCATAGTCACCTTCTGTCACTCCCAAGAAAACTTACCCAGCTTTGACCGCCGGCGAGTTTCGCATATCTGCTGAGCAGACACTTCGTCTAACAAGACCTATGTTGATACTGATGGAGTTGATGAAGCAATACTCAATTGGTCACTTCAAGAATTGTTCTTCAGTTTCACCGGCTGCCGCTTACATGCAACTGGAAGTTCCAAACCTTGGCTCCGTGGCTATTGAATGAACCAACTCAAGCCACGTAGCACAACGAATAACACAAAGAACGCCACCAAGATTCACGGTCGAATCTTGACTCGATCCGCACCTCTCATCACCCGAAAAGGGTGATACAGTCAAGTACCCCCATCACTTTCACCATGGCCGAGGCCCATTGGCCTTGTCGGCATGTAACATGAAATCCTCTGTAGTCATCGGTAGACGAAAACTCCTATGGAGTTGCCGTTGCCCCTAAGCCAAAACGCCCTACATGCCCTCCCTGCCTCTACCTGACGTGGCGTAGCTCTGGGCGATGCTTATTAGGAGTCCCTTTCGGAACCTTGTTCACGTGTACTCTCCCATATCAGCAAGCATCCAATTCTATATCGGACTTTACTCAGGCGCGCTTGAGGCGGATCCGGGGGCCGAGGAACTCGGGAGAGCTCCCCAGCTGAAATAACGAGGCTCATTTTGAGCTTCACCGAATAAGATGTCACCGTACAAGCACGGAGAGTTTCTACCCTTCCTTTTCGCCGGCTTCTTAACGAATACGCGAAATCTAATCATCTCAGGCATCCTTGCCAGCTTACAAGGAGATACGGGGTTCTCCATAATTCATCTCTAGGATGCCCTTTTCCCCCTTCCCAGCAATAGATGGATGGCGTCGGAGAGATCCAACTAGCAAGTTTAGCGTCGCCGATGCTTATTGCGGAGGAAATAACTTCGCGAGCCGCTTTTCGCTTATTCCCCCCCATCCCTCACATTAATTGTGAGAACATTAGGTCAGTAAGGTGAAAAAAGCTTGACGCGAAAAGCCCCGTAGACTAGGACTGGCAATCACTGAACTAGGGCTATTAGTCGATGGAATTTGACGGTCACCACTCGCTCCCTTGGCGGCGGCCGAGGTAGTACAAGCATTCCTGTTGGTATTCGATCCGTCTGGTCCCTTTGTAGGCATGGGTACATGACATGCGAAATGGTTCGTCGATATTACACCATGTATGTATGTGATGGTTGCCTGCCTGCCGTCAAGAATCCTCCGGGGCCGCACGGAGGTCTCCGGATCGTATTCACCGCCAGATGTTCTTCATAGCATGCAAGATTACCCCATTCTGTCTCTCATCAAGCCGTGACAAAAGGGCGAGACACCACAGGTCCAAAGAGACCAAAAGGGCCTGCCTCTGGTCTAGTGGCTGGCTGGATTTCCAGAGATGGATGCTCACGGGCCCAATTGGGATGCCCTGAGTCAACTCGTATCGCCATTTACGGCGTGCCTCTCCCTCCAAGAGTCTCCTTATGGCCGCCGTCCGTCCTGTATTGCGGACCAGAGAAGTGCCAGTGGGCTCTCTGAGACAAGCGCTGGCCTTGTTTGACAGTTCCGTGTCTCGCTCGGACGCGGCAGAGGCCGCTGTAGGGCAAGACATGACTAGTATAGTGAGAGTTGTAGTAGTATTGCCCTTTACTCATTGGGGCTTCCCACACTCACTTACTCTCCTTCTCCCTTCAACTGAAGGGAGGGCATTAGTATCCACAGGCAGCGAGATGGACGTAGAGACTTCAATGACTGCCGGCCCTCAATGATTCAACACACCCCTAGCCCCCCTGTTCACTAACACGACACACCCCCTGCGATCATCTGCCTTCAATCCCACCCCTGCCAGCACGATGCGGAAGTCATCATACACAGCCGGATACCAATGGCCTGGTCCCAACATCAACCAGCGACCTGCGCTAGAGCAATTAGGGGTCCCTTGTCGTCATCCGCAGCGCGGCAAGGATCGCACAGGCTTGTCTACCGCCCACGAGCCCACGATCACGACGAAAAGATCGCGCGCGCTCCACGCCTCACCGGAAAGGCCCCCAGCCTACGCACGCCAGATGGAGGTACTCTGGACCAGGTAGCAGGTACTTGCTTGCGCAGGTAGTCGTGGCATTACGTGCTCTTGCGCAGGCTCGAGCCGCTCCCAGTCCGCACCAGACCCCTCCTCATATCCTGGTTACCCGTCCGTATTGCACGAGTATTGGTTCGCGCTTTTAATTCAAAGGCCGAAAATGCCAAGTCTTAACATGGGGGGAAGAATTGAAGCTTGAAAGAGGAGCTTTGGTCGTCGGCGTTATCCTTCTCTAAGCCCGCCAAAGGCGCCGCCCGGCTCGATCCTTCATGTATTGCTTCTTGCTTCTCCTACGACCGACGAGCGGCGGCCGACATTCTTGCCCCCTTCCTTGCCTACCGCCGATGGGGGCGATATGCGCTCTGCCTTGCCTTGGGCAACTTGCCTACGGCTTTGCGGTGACCTTGACCTGCCGTATAGAGTACAACCACGTACATGTACTTTGTGTCTACGGCGTAATAGAGGCTGTACTAATGACGCAGAGAATCCTACGATCTTTCCCCGTGGAGCTCCCATCTCTATACTTGTACAAGCACTCTTATCGTTGTACCCGGGATGGTGCCAAGCAGATGGGAGACCAAGAGGGTGACAAATTCTGACCCAATGCCTCCCCGCCCCCATCGACGGTGTCCAATCACTCTCCCCCGGAATGGAGCCCGAGGTGCTTGGTTGGTGCAAAAAGAGAAGAGATCCCATGATGTGTCTAAGGGTGTCACGAGGACGCTTGTACATCTGAAGCGGACAGTACTCGTGGGTGGAAGACATGACCTTTGTCGTAGGAGCCATGTGAGTTACGGCATATCTCTCAAACGACGATATCGGACGGCACATGAACTGCTATCTACTTGTACGGGGTATCGTCTCTGTCGATCTGTGTACTCTGCTCAGAGTGAGACTTGACGAGGACCGTGTTCATCATCAAACTAATTCCCATTTTCTTCATGAGCCCCCGTCTCTATTGTTTGTCCCTTACGTGAGACGCATATATCGGCTCCGTCCTACTCTAGATGTTGAGTGTTAGTGCTCGGCTGTCGCAGAATGGACTCCGCGAGCATCTTTGTATCTGCATGTGTGTGACAAACCCTACAGCAGATCCGTGCGTTGAACACGTCCCAGCTCCGTTCTCTCCCTGCAGAAGAGACGTGCACAGCCGCGGTCTCCCTGCTAGGTACTAGACCAACAGATGCCCGTCGGCTTGTACATACCGATACTACACAGCAGAGCCAACCATGTTTTCGTCCTAATCTGTATTGTCAAAGGTAGACTATTCTATAAACTGTGATAACAAAGCCGTCTCATCAGTGAACCGATATGGGTTGGGAAGATACGCACCCCCTTGCAAGATACCTGCAGCATAGAGTCACATTTCCTTGCTCATCATCTTTCAATCAAGTCTCGATCCCTATTTGAGCCGGGATGTAGTCAAAAGGCGGCACGGATGAGAATACCGGACCCATCACCGTCATAGTTGCGGCAGAAGTCCAGTCGACCAGTGACATTGCCTCGAGATGTAGGTATGTAATGGGGCCGATGATGGACCAAAAGATGTACCCAGCACACGCGGATTATGTAGCCAATATATCATATTTCCTGGTTGATATGATATATGACGAGCGTCTTTCGCGGCTGTTGATTCGATAGCCTTCATTGCAACTGCATAGCACCGTCCTCATCTCTTCGGGTATAGCCTGTGGGCTCCCACCTGTCCATGTATGGGTACTGCCCACAGTCTAACTGAATACTAGCAGCCACATTTCGTGCATCGGGATCCTTTTACTCAAGGATGGCCCGCTACGGGGGAACGGGGCTGCAGTTCCAGGTTCTTTGGGATGGCTCCCCCCCTATCATGAGTGCATGTATGCTCTGCCCAGTCAACGGCATCAATATTGAAGGACGCGATTTGCCACATGGTAGTCACTACCATTTTATGAGAGTTCCGAGAGAAGAATGAAGGCTCGAATACTGTTCATGGGCCAGTTCACCAGGCTCTCTCGACCGATGTTATTTCTCTCATAGCCGTAGAGCAGCCTAGATCCATCACGATGCTGGCTTATATCAGCCCTATTTCTTATCCGCGAAACGGAGAATTTGATGCCAAGTAAACCTACTGGGAAGATGCTAGCACCGGGATAAGGAATTGTGATCCGCTTTCTTGGCATGCTTAAGAGTGAACCTTGAACTGGCTCTAAGACGTGGTATCTCGGCCTCCACTTGACCGGAGTGCCGGGCGCAGAGGTCCGGACATGGACATAGACATGACGACGATGAGTAAATCCAAGCGCCAAGTGCATATCTTGGGCTACCCTGTACGATTGAGGTAGTTGGGCATCAATTGGAAGCTCAACGTCCAAATCGAGTTGTTGTTTGCGCTGCCCATCTCGAACATGATACCTCATGTTTATTAGTAGCTCTATTGGGATTGTCTCAACCTGGAATGGAACCATGATATCATTGATTAGAATAGATACATGTCTTGAATTGATGCCAAACTACAACCTTAACACGTATAAAGATTGGGGGCACTTTGGGGGTACCATACATCCGCTCACCACAGCTTGGTTCCTCTAATCCACTGTACAAAGCAGAGCCGCGTCAGCATTCCCGTTCACACAAGCACCATCGTGATGGACTCGTATCGTACTTGTAAGCCTCAACTCCATCGATGTCGGAATTTGCCCGATTGCATGGTAATAGTCAGCTGCTTCCCCACATACCGAAAGTGTGGGAACTCTTCCACATTACGAGTATGGTTGGTCCCTACGCGTATGTGTATGCCTCAAGCTGCCGGCGATGGAGATTGCACCTGTCCATTGCATCCAGACTGCATCATCCATGCCGGATATAAGCCCTCCCGAGCGTATGGTTGCGCACGGATTCTTCATCCCAAGGGCCGCAGAGGGCCGGGCTAGCTGCGTTAGCCAGCCGGGTCGTTGCCAATAGGAACGTTGCATGGAGCGAGAAGTCAAAGCGTCCCGTCTATGATATGCCCAACCGGGACGCAGCATCACAATCTCTCATCTCATGTCACTACTAGGCATACGTAACTAATGTGTCGCGGGAATAGTCGATATCCCCTTTTGCTGCTGCACCCCTCCTCCTCTTCATCTGTTGATATGTAAATCTCCCCCGCTCCTCTCTGTCATGGATACACTTTCAATGTAGGTTCTTTTGACGGACGGAGTAATAATATCTTCACGTGTAGTATACATGTACATAACATGAAGCTCAGCTATTTGCATAACAAAGCATTACGATACCTGTTGTGGATTATACCCATTGCTCTCTCATACTCGCTGTTGCTTCCCAACCAACACCACCCACAGCAGTTACTGTAAGATGCGGCTGATGCAAACTAACGGGAGGGGTGGGCCTGCTGCCCAACCAATAAATCGGTGACTACAGGATTGGCGTCACATAGCCCTCCAGCCACAACGCACGCACGCTCAAATCTTGATGAGATGTTACAGATGCGTACGTACATACATACTCGTGAGGCTATCTTGTCTCTGGACCGACAGAATCTCGGCGAAGCGTGAGGGGGCAGCATGCAATGTAAGGCAACACCTTCAGCTTGTTTTGGCTCCGGCCGCGATGCTGCAGGATCGAGACAATACCACGGATGCAGGAGATGATGTATAATTGCGAGTGGTCAGGCAGGCGTCCCGGCCGCAGGAACTGCACCCGCATGGGGACAGGACCCTAGGGGGAAGAGAGATGAGGAAACGTACTTTGTCGTAAACAGCGTTCCGGGGACCCAAGATAGGCGACGAGGACAAGCTTGGCCTTCAGGGCTGGGCGGCCGGGATGTTGACTAGCCCTTTGATCTAAGCGCCTCTTTTTTCGCGCCGGCACGTGGTAGGTCAAATCACGGACAGGCCTCTGCGAACAGGCGAAAGATGCAAGAGTGACAAAGGGGATGTGCTTCGTATATCTGCATCTTGGTCGCCGAACGGGTCCGGTTAAAAGAGCGAGTCAACCTCGACGGTTCCCCACCCCCAGCTGTTAATTAAGACGACTGGAGCTTCATGCCGTACAACGGTGGCGGTTATGTTGACTCTCTCTGTCCTCCCCCCCAGCTCCCTTTTTTTAGATGATGGTTGCATACATGTAAGCTGTGCCTCGTCAAGACCATTTTCCCGGCTGTTCGGTTGGGGCTGCGACAGTTTGAATCAGCTAGCAGGTCCTTCTCGTCTGTGGTTTCAAAACACGGAGGATTTTGATGCTACGAGTGCCCGTACACCCGTAGAAGCATTCCCAATGGGGAAACTCATGTCGACTGGGGCTTTGACGCGAACCAAGCAAGGCCACATCAGCTACTAAGAGCGAGCTCGAGGAGAGAAAGCAGAAGCAGAAGAATTCGTTACACCATGTACCTTGTAATCCGCAGAAAAAAAAAGCGACCAGCGCTATACTACCAGAATTTGTCATCGGCATGCAAAGTGGGGTAATACATGTCCTTGTCCATATACTGGGACTTGTACGTGAGAATTCTTTGGGCATCTCGTCCCCTCGGTCGTGTGCCGCGAAACAGTGCCTCGGCATCGCGCTTTTCGGGACCCTTCTCATCTTCAGCTAGAGCCGGGGGGGATCGAGTCAGTGTATGACCAACAAGTGAATGTTGACGCTCTCCCAAGCCTTCAGCTCCATTCAACTTCAGCTTGGGCGGGATATCCACCCCCTGAAAGCAATCTGCTAGCCCACCACCCACCCACCCACTACAAGCACCAAAACCCCATCGATGCAAGGGTTCTCGAAAATGGAATTGGGTCGACAGGGATCTACGATTCCTACCGCAAATCTCGATTCGTCCTAGGCCTGGACAGTAGCATTTGCTAGTGCGAGGAAGCTCCCTCCTTGCCCCTACCAAAGGCCGCCAGCCTTCAGGTTAGATTAGGTTGGAAACATCAAAACACGACTGGCCCAGGGAGAATTGATGCCGATGAATTATGCCCACAACCGGGCTAGTTTAAACGTACATTCCCAGGCATCATGACGACACTTCCAGCATGGGTCGGCACAGGGGGACAGACAGACCGGCCGGTTGGAGGGCGACCTTGCTCATCCTTCTTCTCTTTCGGGTGTGACGGTTCACTCGCACTGGCTCAGAACTCGCCCGCCCTTTCGCGATTCGGTACCACCCATCGTTCTTTTTTAAATTTTTTTCCAGCTCCTAGCGATCTTCCCAATGCCCCCAATGACACAGGCACTGTCCGACCCGGCGCACCGGTACAACACCAGCCAATCCACCCCATTGGGAGGACATGCAAGGTGCAGGACGGCCAGCGTGCCAATCAGACAGTGGGCGCCAGGGAGCGCGCGAGATCTGCGTACAAAGATGTGCGTACGACTTCAATGTGCATGATCTGTAGAGGGCAAAGAGCCTCATCCATGTTGGTATTTCCTCATCCATGCCCTCGCCTCGAGGATTTCGGGTTGCTGCCGTGATATGAATAGAAGCGGTTTTGGTGCTCTCGCGTGGAGAAGCGTTGGAGGGGTGGTTATACAAGGAATCTGGATTTTATTCTGTCAACGCTCCGTGTGTCGAGAGGGTTCCTATCAATAGCCTTGCTTGGTTGAAAGAAGAAAGACGAAGAAATGTGAAGAAGAAGCTGAGACAGTATCATATATTTAGATATGAACCGGATGAAAAGTGCACTCTACACAGTCAGTCGCAGTATTCAAAGAAGGTGATTTCCCACTACAAGTGAGTGTAAGGTGTGAGCACCACCTCCACATGCATTACCATGGGCACTACAACAGCGAGCGCTGATGCTCTCTAACGAATAAAAGTAAAGCGTATATGTACTCATGGATAATACAGAGCGTTAAAACTGTCTTGCAAATGGGGGGTTCCTATGTATCTATCTCACTAGTGTGGCAATATATAGCACGCAGTTGCTTCGTGGGGCCATCGGCAATATACCACATTGAAGTCTAAAAGCACAAATGTGGCATAACGCTGCTGACGATAACAAATCAGTCATCATATCTATAATCCGAGTGTGATGCGTCGTAGACGATGTCTGCAGAGCTACTGGTCAATAGAGCAAATGCTAAAGCGCCCTCCCAGCTGAGCAACCCCGGCCTCGTTAGCACCACCGGCCATCCAACCAACGACAAACACGCATTACTTTTGTAGGAATGGGTTCCTATAGCATTCTATCTGCATCCTACTGCATGCACTTGGCCAGCCATGACGGTTCAAGTAAGGTTTCGATCCTTTCGCCCATCCGATAGCCCCTAGTGTATCCAGTCTCCTCCTCTTCGTTGAGAGCCTGGGCGCCCCATAATCTTGGCCCTATCATCAACGGATGCTCCAGGGTTGGTAAGAAACACGGCCCGCATGGCCACGCAGCAGTGTGTTACAATCCCGAGCATGGCGTTCCTGTTTCCTCATGGCGAGTGAGCAGTTTCCAGCTGAGGCCGCCCACCCGGACCCAGAGCCCGTGGCAAGGAGAGAACTGTCCTGCTCGCACTGCCTCGTGGAGGGTTAGACAAATAAACGTTGTGGAATGGCAACAGGCCGGCATGATTGGCAACAGGAGGTGACTTTTGTCGCGGGAGGTTTTTCGGGAGGAGTGGAGAAGCCGTGTGGATGGCCCTCGGGAGCATCCAGGTGCCACATACATGTACTAACTGCTGGCAGTGTGAGATGGAAGCCCGGTGCGGTTTCATTGACGCTTACTGCCTTGGCCGGAGCATACGAAGTACTATAAAGGCAGAAGAGCAGCGGTATAGTGGCATCAAGCACGAAGCTGGGGGGAGGGGGTTGGCGTGCCCATGGGGATACACAAGGCGCGACAAGAGACAGAGAATGTCAGACGGCGACGGTTTTACCAGATTGAGGCATGGTTGAGAGCCAGACAATGAGGGAAAGACACGGATTGACGCCAGAGACCGACGACTTACCCCCCTTTTCGGGTATCTGCTTCATCGCCGCGGCCGTCTGCGTGGGAGGGGGGTGTTTGTGCTCGGGATCGTGGAGATGTCTGTCTTTCATGGTTCCATGGTGGAGGTGGATGCAAAAGCCGCCACTGCTTGTGATTCAACACTTGCATGTGCTCGCGTACACGTACAGGGTAGGTGAAGATCCTTGAGAAGCTGGGATAGAGGGATGGAGGGATGAAGCGTCCAAGGAGCACATGTTACTGCTCGGTGTCTTCCCTATGAGGAGAGACTCGCGTGTATGCATCCATGTACTCTGCAAGACATCATCCCCGGTCTTGATCCTGGTGAGAACACTTTCCCCAGATCTTGCGTGTTATCTTGAATAAGTAAATAGTTGCATTTACTTTGATATAGATCTTTCTCCTAATGAGTGTAGTGCTTGCATCTCCGAACTTGGGATGAGCTGAGCACCCTCTATGCTACCGAGCCCACTAGCCTACCAGCAGAGCTGCCACCACTCTCAGAGTACAGTAGCTTGTTATGTTGAGGCCCGTAGCGTGAAGCTCCATCTTCATGATGCATGTCTCTACCTTCAATAAAGTTCAGAGCAATAATCCGGCGCTCCAAGTATCGTGGTAGTGTACAAATGCAGCACCTGTCGTCCATTCCCCAGCGCTGCAGTGCTAACCTAGAGCTCACTGGAATTCATTTGTGCCGGGCAAGTGCCTGCCCACCGCCCACGCTGCTCGCCTACCATCTTCCGAAACGGCAAAGCTCTGCGATTCTCTTGTCCTCTCCTTCACCTGCAATCACCGTCTGTCTGTCTGACGCCCTTCTCTCCTCTTCTCTCCATCTTGGACTGAGCACGGCGTCGCTACAAGCGCGCAAGCTTCGCGCCGTCATTGGGCTAACGAGGCCCCTGCAAATTCAGGTGCCCGAGTCCCCGTCCCCTGTGTCGATCGCCGTGCTGCACATACGCCCCCTCCAGCTCTCACTCTCACTCTGGACGCCCATCGTCACCACACTCCCCTCTCGCGGGTCAGGACGAGAGACGGCGCGAGCTCCAACTGCCGCCCTGACATGGCGATTCTCCACGCTCAGGGCTCACGCTACGAACGCTCGATTATGATGCTAGCAGTTCCGCATTCACCGAGAGAGAGCGCGAACCCAGATTAGTAGGAGCCAGCTCCCTTTTAGCCCTCTTTTCTCGTGCTGGGATCTGCGAATTGGTCCCTGGCATGGCTGACCCGTGACTGCAAAATTCCACTTGGACTTGTCAGCCCGTTTTCAAGAGCCGAAGTGGCGCATTCGTGCTCAGCGATGCGTGTGCCGTGCCTGGTCGATTCTCCTTCACCTTGACGACGAGTGCTCGTATACGATGTTCTGGATGCCTGCCTCGCTCTCGTGGGACTAGTCACCGACTGCTCGCAGGACCGAACCTTATCATATCCCTGCCATGGATTCACATCCTCGGATGCGAATCCGCGTGCCACCCTTCCACCGTGGTAGCGGCACCAGTAGTCAAATTCGACTATGCTCTTCACACCTCTCACAACATCAGATTAGGGTCCGCTTGTAGTCTTCTCACCAGAGCGGGAGCTCAAGTGAAGACTTCCATGGCCAGTGTTGTCTCCTCGTTGTGCACATGGCAGGTACATGTTGGGTCTATTTACCGCTAAGTTGCACCCATCACATCGCTCGCTATGTTTGGTGGCCGTTGAGGTCAGATATGATGTACACCCAATTGCTCCACACATGCATCGTCGATATGCTTCAGAGGTACCTGAATTCATCTATGGGAGAGCGGTAGACTCTCATTACACGCCCATTTGCTGGATTGGCGATGAATGAGGTTTCGCAAAGTCAAGAGGGCTACGGGTATAAAATGTTCGCTGCCAGGCAATCTCAACATTGTGTCTAGAACCATTCCTATCATTCTACGAACGATTATCTCCCAATACAACTCTGTCTAGCGTCGAATATCCAGGTGACTACTCCAGTAAGCGCGACGGCAGGGAAAGAGTTTAAAAAGAAAGGGAATAGGTGAGACATGAGCGTCAATCAACATGAGTAGATGCCTCACCTTATACTAATATTCTTACTATTACCTAGATAGACAACAAGAAAGCGCGAAATAGGCTGCCAATCGCTGGACGAGCGAGACTTTTGCAGTGGTATATCCGCCATAGAACTCTAAGCCGCCAAAGTATGTCTGCTTCTTTCTCTTCTCTCTCGCCCAGGATGTCTATTACATGCCCATTACAATCTGTATTGTTTCAAAGCTCGTTATTCCTCGACGCGTTTCCTTTCCATTATTCCTACTGTACCATCCCATTGATGTGCCGAAGACATCGGAGAGGCAAGCTAGTCAGAAAAGATTGGCCAATCTACCATTGGGCGAATGAACGTTCAAGCCGATGTCTATGTTGGTGCTGTCAAGGGGTCTACCTTTACCTTTTGGTCCGTGCAGTTGAAACAAGCTGCAGAAACACAGGTGAAAACAGGCAGCAGGTTTTGGATAGCATGTCATTTTGACGGCGGGGCGTGGACGCATGCTTCTAATTGAACGTTCATCGTCCCCCTGCTGCTGCGGTTGAAGTGATGCAGATATCACAATGACAGATCTCGCCCGCACTCCAGGGTGATAAGCCGTTGACCGATGGATGTGATTAGGGAAAAAGCGACAATCATTAGCCGACGACGGCGATACCAAACAGGAGAGGGGTGAAATTCTGTTGCCGCCGATCTTGGCATAGAAAAATCCTCTTTGACCCTTGGCTGGGTTTGATCTCCCCTAGACAGTTTCCGATCGCAGGAATTGCACACCACATCGAATCACACTACCCCTCGTCAGAACGCTGCAACTCCCTCCGGGCACGCTGCCGGCCGCTCCGCTTAGCTCAGGCCGATTGCTAGATTGCCTGTCAGGTAGATTTCCAAGGGATAAACGGTGGCTCTGCCAAGGGAGTCTGGAGCACAGACTACGGGTAAGTCGCCAGGCTGAGCGTTTTCTTTTTCTCCCTTAACGGCGAGGCTCAGAGCCACTTCCCCAATCCCTTTTTTGCCTCGATGCGCATAAGTATCAAGTTCTCGATGAGAATAATCCACTTCAGCTTCCGGAGGATCCAGTACCAAAGGAGTACTGGTGCTCATACAGGTACTTCGTACTACTCGTACAGGTACTGCCCTGCCGCGACCTGAGCAAGCAGATGAGTGCCCAGGGTCATCCCTGTCCAGCTGAGGCGCTTGAACATCTTCGGATCCCTGCTCTCGTAGCCCGCTGAGCCGGTCTTCAGGTGGCAGATGGGCGCTAAGCTTGGCCTGGCGAGAGCACTCCCCAGCTCTGATCTCAGTGCATCTCCTGGCCGCTGATCCCTTTCCCAGCCAGCGCTGCAATGCTACAATGCTGCAATGCGGTGCTGCCGAGGCCCACCGCTACCGGTGACCCGCCGCCAAAGCCCGACCAAGTGGCTCTGGCTCTGGCTGTGCTCTTGTTGGAGTACCACGACCCAACACCAATCATTGGCCTTTGCTGACCACAACAGGGCTGGGAGAGAGCTAGGATAGACGGATACAGCCACACCCGGCAAGTCGAGACGACACGAGAGCGAGAGAGCCCGCAGTGTATACCTGGACCGGTAGTAGCTTAATTGCAGTAGCGGCCGTCACGACTTACACGCAACTTCAGCATTCTACGGCCGATACAGGGCCACATTCAGAGCCCAGAGAGCTCTTGGCGCCCGCAAGCCCGAGGTGAGCTGGTGACTTTTGACTTTACTACAATCTTATTGCGTTCTGCGTATTGGTGTTTTGGAGCAAGGGATAGCAATGCCACGGCCATTGCCGGGATTGTCCGAGTCTTTGCTTGTCACTGCCCCGACCTCCTATATCACGACCTTGGCATACGAGCGGACATTACAAGCCCTGTCAGAGAGGCTCGAGGAAGTGAGATTGCGGGTTGCAAAAAGGTGAATGCATGATGACAGCCTCTAATGCAACCGCGCCTACGGAAAGGGACCCAGCGATCAGTTCCCATATGGAGCACCCGCCCATAGCTGGCCATCCTCTCCCATCCGACCCTTTATGGTGTCTGTCGGTATAGGGCTACCGTGCTTGTATGAGTCCCGTCCTCTCCTAGACCATCGCCGAGCTCCGCTTCGCGCATCTGGCACCTTGTGCACTACACCCCCTCCCATTGCCCGCTCTGGCCCATTGCTCTTTCATCCTTGCCGGTTCCACCCTTTTGGATGTGCAAATCTGGCATACCAAAGGACAGAGGACGAAGAGAACAGGCTACTGTCGCTTTTGGTCATGGTCTTTCTCTATCCCTGCTATCCCCAGATGCGCGTGCTTCTTCTTTTCTTTTTTCAGACCCACAACCACCCATGGTCGGCCGCTGTTCAAGGTGCCCTGCCCAGATGCGATGCTGTTAGATCCGATCCGAGCATTTTCTGTGTATCTTCAGACAAGCCTGATCTATCTGTTGGCGTCAGAGCCATCTCCGCTCAATGCGACCTGCCTTTGCCGCTGCGGTTCGCAGGCCCCTATGAACCTGGGCTTGGCGATAACCGGCGTCCACAAGGGAATAAGAGGAAGAAATTATAGCCCCGTCAGTCGCTATGCTCTCCCTGAGGTGGCACCTCTCTCTGACGTGCCCGCCGCCCAAGGGAGACTGCCCTTGTGGAAGCAATCAGACCCTCCAAGGTCTCATTGATTGGCCCATCTGCCTCGCAAAACCCCCAACTCCCCTTCCCTTGCCCCCCGTTCACGCTCACATCGCCCTAACCATCCTGCCTTTTGGTACCCGGCTCTGTTTGGCGCCGATCAACTGCCGTCGAGAAGACGGCTCGCAGGTACCATCCGGCCTTCAAAAAGAAACGCCTCTCGCATCTTACATCTACCTCGTTTCCCACTTTGACAGCAGTATCTAAGTGGAAGCCTGAGACCTTGACTCTCCCCAATCTTACCTGCATATGTGGCTCGCCCTTCTTCTATCTGCTTGGTTTTGCTGTCTCTGCTGTGTTTATGCCCACACCTCCCTCTCGTTCCCTTTCGGACTGGTACTATCATCGCATCGACTAGACTACTGCTCTGAGTTCTGCTATAGAACACTACTGATATTCATCTTCTTGACGACAAACAGCCCGTGCGCATCAGCGAATCTCGCCACAATAACTCCACTGCTGTTAGATACACGCAGCGGTACTCAGGTTCCATCAACTCACACGTTACTGCCTGTATGTTTTGATCGTTCCGATGGCCAATTTCGGCGTCATTCTCCCTTGCATTGGCGCATCGCTATGCATGTCCCAGCTTATGTTGATCGCCAATACCTGATATTGACTTAGCACTGGGATACGAAGAATGCTAACTTGCTGGATTCGGTCTGTAGTGAAACCTCATGACGAGATATTCTTCGTCGCACACTACTAGTTCAACATCTTCCACGCCAGTAATCACGTTTTGCAAGGCTCTGGGGTTGACATCAGCTCTTCGTGCTCAGCAGAGCTCTTTTCTTGTCGATTTTGGAAACTTGATGCTCTTTCCTCCGCTCTTGGCTTCTCCCCAATCGCCGATAACCAGCCGCTCACTCGTCGGACTCTGTTTGTATTGACAGGCATACGGCGGAAGAGGGAAAGCAACGTCCCCCTCGCAGCATACCCGATTGCTATCTCCTTGGAATGCAAGTGTTTCTGTGTAGGATCGGAACACTTCTCCGCCATTGCTAGCACCTCCTGCCTCCCCAGTAAGATTCCTTCGGACCTAGTGAGTGTCTCACTTACACCCTACCCCCTTGGCAGGGAAAAAAACAACAAGTCACTCACAAGGCAGCATCAGTTCACGGGTCACTGCGAGTCCCAAAGCATAGGCCTTCTTCAACTTAGCCTCTGGGGTTGTCGCATAGCAAATCTCCGAGTCCACGCTACGCGAAGGAAGGGAGCCCCCATCCTGGCTCCATGATCCTCGCGGGATAAAATCTCGTCAAAGACCTAGTTTAAAACATTACTGTCATCCAGGGCCTCTTAGCTAAGACAAAGAGGGCCTGCATACTTTACTTTTCCTTTGATCAGTCCCCCCTCTTCCGCTTTTGTTCCATCTTCCAACATCTTCATGTCTACTGCCAAGTTCCAGTCTCCATCCTACAGACTCTTTGAGGTGAGTCGCATCCTAGACTTTGTTCCAATATCCGTCTTGTTGGAGATACACTACGAGCAAAAGATTCAGAGTCTTTTGATTCAATTGTCTTTTACGCTACTCTCGTTTTGTACATGGCAAGAGGCCGGCAAAGTCGAGTTGAAACCTTGGTTCATTGACGAGGAAGCTGACAAGATATACTTTGAAGCCGGGCTTTCTACCAAACAAACCCATCATTGTCGACGTCGACGACGAGTTTGGATCGCCAGAAACCCTGACTCTTAGATACGAGGAAGCTGTTCAGGCAGCACAAAGGGGGGATCCAAACCGGGACTCCCCACCGAGCGATTTCAACATGGCCTACAGCAAAGCTCAGCTACCTTCCATGAATGGTGAGTCTTCAGCGTTGGCGAGGTAGAAAGGAGAAAGTATGCTAAGATGGCTATAGGCTACGATGCCACCCGATACCAAGATGCGGCTGCTTTCGAACCGTATCCCACTCAGCCATTCTCAACCTCACAAACGGACAAATATGCACAGATGAATCAGCAATCGTTTGCAAACAACAACACCGTAGCTCATTACATGGCTGCAGGACCCACTGTGGTCTCTTTCCATCCTACGTCTGGAGTTGGCGGAACTGCTGTCAGCATAAAGATCTCGTCGCAAGATGACCTCTTTAGCCTACCCTCTACACAGCCACTGATCACGTTTGGAGACACAAAATACGCTGTGAATCTTATACGCGATACCCAGGATAACACTGGCTACGTATACTCTTGCAGTGTTGATGCGCCGCCGTCAGGTGGTAATAGTAGCGTGTCTCTGTCACTTGGTTTCGACTCCCCTGCGGGAGGAGGCGAGATCTCGCGCATAGGGACCTTTCATTACATGGAAGGGTCTGGGGATGACATCACGCGGGCAGACAAGTTGCCCAAAGATGACACAACGACACCTGCTGCCGAGGTGGATCAGGCGAGTCCCTCACCGAAGACTGAGGTACAGTCTGCAGCGGCTACAAATACGTATGAATACCCGCCGGCGCAAGGCCAATACGGCAACACATTTGCCCAAGGAAATGCCGATATGATCACCACATACCGAACGTCTAGTTTTACCGACCCTCCGCACTACCATCACCATCACCGGCGTGCTCACCATGGATTGAGTGGGAGTTCGTATGGGAGCACGCTGGCGGCGGTGGGTAGGAGTTCGTCCACCTATGATCCCATTGCGATATCCGGGAGATCTGCCGGACACCACCTTCCCATCCCGTCTTCTGGGAGTAGCGGAACGCCTCAGCTAGTGCGCACTAGCACCATCACCAACGGCGGTGGAAATGGCCCCTACCATTCCATGTCTCTATACACTCCCAAGGCGGTTTTGAACATTCGCGGCAAGCTCAGCGAGATGGCGAGAGACTGGAACCAAGACGAATGGGAGAACCGTCGTCGGATCGTCATGTTCAAAAAGACTCAAAACGGAGCAGTCTTGAACGTGAGCTTCAAGCCTGTCGCTGTCAACGAGAGACCCACCAATAGCATCTGCATCTCGTGCATCTGGTGGGCAGAAAAGTCCGAATGCTACGTGACCTCCGTCGACACCATTCATCTGCTTGAGCAGCTTGTGGCTGCACCAAACCGGTTCAGTGTTGAGGAAAAGAATCGCATCCGCCGCAACCTGGAGGGATTCCACCCGTCTACCGTCTCCAAGGCCAAGGCAGACAGCGAAGAGTTCTTCAAGATCATAATGGCTTTCCCTCACCCAAAGCCCCGAAACATCGAGAAGGATGTCAAGGTGTTTCCTTGGACGGCCCTCGAGCCAGCACTCAAGAAGATTATTGGCAAATATAGTGCCAGCCCCAGCAGCATTCTCCCGCCTGCTACCACGAGCGCCTCGTCATACGCCACATTGCCCACGCCGCCCAGTCACCACGGCCTTGGGTCACAACACGGCCTCTCTTCAGCGCATGCAGATCCTCACAGCCAGTACCCACTGCACTCTGCCTACGGCTCGGCTGCCCACGAAGCGATTCCGTCACCTCGCTCACAGTTATCCTCTTGGGCGCCTTCTTCGGTATACTCCACAAGCACGGCTCGAGGTCTCAGCCCTACGCTTCGCAACCACCACAGCCCTCAGCAGCCGCCTTCCATGCGTATCAATACCAGCACAGCACAGCTGCCCGCCGTATCGGCTTGGGACAACAGAGGAGTGGCAGCCAGTCCTTATGGCAGCACTGGTTTACACACGCCGATCAGCCACCACCCTGCGGCCGCTGCCTATACCGACAGTGGTTATGCAAACCTCACTTCCCAGCAACCGCCTGGCGCATCATCAGTGTATGGCACTTCTGCATATGGTGACAACCCGCAGAGAGGGTAAGAGGATGAGGGCAACCCGTCTCTCTTCGTCATGGCTGTAGCAGCTCTTCGTCCCGAGCATGACGACTTTAGCACAAGCCTTATTTCTCGTGATCAGAAGTCATCATCGTCGCAAGTCGCTTTTTTTTTTCTTGGAGTCATCGAATCCCATGAACATGTTTTGACGTCGTGGGTCTAAGTCATGTGGCTGCATCAACTCCAATCAGCAGCCCGGTCCGCTACACCATCACCCGCCCAATCGGGAATCGGCTACCCGAGAGCGCAAATATGGAGTCGTGGCGCTTTGGATGCGCTCGAACTGCCATTACCGGGAACAAAGCTTAAGGTTCCCTTTTAGCAAGTGCCGATTTATTTTTGCTATTTGCAGTCGGCTTTATTTGCGTGTGCAGGTTTGCGCTTTTTGATGCGCCTCTGCGACATGCAATTCTCTAGCTCATTGGTCATGGCCAGGCTCTATCTATCTTTGGACTGCTTGGTTATCTCACGGCAATGAGATTACGGCTTAAGGCTTCTGATGGAGTCCCTTTGTTACCACAGTCAACGCCAGGGAGCATAGAAAACGCTACTTGCACTTTTCTATCGCGTCCCTGTCGCCTTTTGTTATTTCTTTTGTTTAACTAGGCATTATATACCCTTTTGTGAGCAGAGGTGTCTGGATTTATTGGGCGACGCAATGGTAGGAATCCGTCGGCATTGGTAGTATATGGTAATGGACGCTTATGGTTGGAAAGCCGGATGGGATCTCGGCTCGGAACGAACGTCACGGCCTCAAAGGAAGGGCTGGGGAGATGGGTTTTGGAAACGGGATGGAAATGGACGGCTACACCACCTGCTTTTGCTTTGTTGGTTTTTGTTTTTGCTTTCATTTGTCTTGGAGTATGTATGGCATGAATGTGTGTGTATATATATACCCTACCTAAGGTATGTATATCGGGTATAGGGATGATGGTTTAATGGAGCTATTGTGGCTCATATGGTCTCATAGCGCGCTGATAATGACAATTACCTGACTTAATCTTTCTCTTCCTGATGGTGATTCAATTAAATATTCATGGATTTTTATACCCATCAGAGACGCGTACCTGTAAGAACTTGTCCACCTTGGAGGCGCAGTTTGCCCCTCTTGGTATGGCGTAAGCCCCCAAAATCCCACCTCCAGCTCCTTCGGCCATGTTGACACATATGATGAGTCAATTCGCCGTACTTTATAGTTGAGCAACCCCGTTTAAAGGATCGATTAGATGTTTACGATGGGCGGCAGGTTTCCCAAATGGGGGTTGCTCCGTTTCGTTGGCTAAGTGGTACGATGCCGAGCGATGATCTGCTTCAAAAGCGACTCCTCACTTGGAGACTTCTGAGTTGTATATTGCCCATAGGCCAGACTTGTTCTCATATAATAACCACAACTCAGTCTTTTTCTTGTATATTAATCATTTAATCAGTCGTATACATACAAGGTCTCAACATAGTCCGTAAATAAGGCATCCACAGCAATCAACCATGGATCTTTTCAACTCTCCCGCCTTTTCCGCCCGCGCAGAGGCCCTCATCAAGAAATTCCACGTCCCCGGCCTCGCCATCGCCCTCGTCCACAAAGATGTCACCGCCTCCAAAGCATTTGGCATGGCTTCCATCGAGCCAGCAAGGCCAATGACCACCGATACCTTGTTCGACATTGCTTCAGCATCCAAGTCCCTCACCGCGGCATCGATTGCACTACTAGTTGCCGACGAGAAGTTTCCCGACGTCAAGTATGATGCTGAAATGGCTAAATTACTGCCGGGCGAGTTTGTCATGCCTGGAACGGGGTATGAAGGCGTTACTGTCGATGATATATTGAGTCATAGGAGCGGATTGGCGCCGTGAGGATGATTGCCCGCCTTTTTGCTGATGCGGTACTAACACGGTTCTTATAGCAATGATAACTCGTATCTCGGTCCTAGGGCGAAGAATACGGATAGTGCGCAGTCTATCACGCGAAATCTACGGAATCTAGCTACTGCGGCTCCCATCAGAGCCAAGTTCATGTACTGCAACATGATGTATACCGTGGCAACTTATCTGGTAGAGCAAAAGACTGGCATCAGCTTCGCCGACTTTCTTGATCAGCGTTTCTTTCGGCCTCTGGGCATGACTTTGAGCAACTTGCAGCCGGAGCGAGCGCGTGCCAAGGGGCTGGGAGACCGTATCAGTCCTGGATATTGGTGGGATAGAAAGGCCAAGCAGTATTCGACGTTCGTCATCCCCGATGCACCAGAGGCTCAAGGCGCAGGTTCAATCATCACCAGCGTTGACGACTACGTCAAGTATGTCCGGGCCATAATGAACAAAGAGGGCCCGTTTACAGAGGACGTGTACAAGGGAATCATCAGACCACGGTCCATCATAAGCCAAAACTACGACAAGCTTCTCCCCTTTACATCTCCATTACTCTATGCCGCTGGCTGGGAAGTACATCATTACCGCGGCTATTTAGTCGTCGCTCACCACGGAGGCATCGCCGGCTCCTCCACAATCCACTTCTTCGTCCCCGATCTCAATTTTGGCGGCGCAATGTTTGGAAACTCTGACGACGCGAGCTTCGTCGCCGAAGTCCTAATGCAAGAACTCATCGACGAACTACTAGGCTTACCCCAAGACCAAAGGCTCACCTGGGACAAAGTCCTGTACGAAAAGAACACGGGCAAAAAGTACGACGAATACGACACCAACGCCAACGAAGACGCCGAAACCGAAGCCGAAGAAGTGGAAGCAGAGCGACAAAAGCTATGCCCTGGCATCAAAGAGTCGGAGCCGCAAAAGATGCCGCTGAGCGCGTACACGGGCGAGTACTGGAACCCTGGGTGGCGAGGCGTCGTGGTCCAGGTCAAGGATGGGCAGCTGTTTATCGACTGCTCGGATCGGTCGTACGTCTTTACGGTGAAGCTGCAGCACGTGTGCGAGCAGACCAAATATGTTGCCGTCATGAGGGAAGTGGTGGGAGGCGTTGGGACGGCGATGAGGGTCGAATTTCGGTTTGAGAATGATGTTGCTGTCAAGGTTGGGATTATGTTTGAGGAGGAGCTGGATGATTATATCTGGTTCGATAGGGTTGTTGTAGCTTAGTATTTCTTAATGCCAATCGCGCTATTGGTATTGATAACTATCCCTAGTTACATCTACCTTGAATATTCGCTTCAAAGAAAAAGGAGCAACTACAGCTACTTCATTATGATATAGGGGCTATATGAAGAAACTAGCGCTTCGGACTCTAGTGAGAGCGCCGCCGCAACATTGCTTTCCATCCAGGGCAGTTTCTGCCGCCATGCCCGACATCACCACATCTGTAGCACCTGATGGGGTTGACATGGTCGGTATCATCTCGCTGCTGCTGCTGTCCTTGTTGATATTCGAGGTCGACTTGAGGTTGGGATGGTTGCTGGCTCTGCCGACTCTGCCGACTCTGCTGGCTCTTCCGACTCTGCTGGCTCTGCTGGCTCTGCTGACTGTTCTGGCTCTGCTGGCTCTGCTGGCCCCATGTCTGCTGTCCTTGTTGAGATTCGAGGTCGACCTGAGATTGGAGTGGTTGCTGGCTCAGATGGCTCTGCTGGCCCCATGCCTGCTGTAGCTGTCTTTGTTGAGATTCGAAGTCGAATTGAGATTGGGGTGGTTGCTAGCCCTACTGGCCCCATGCCTGCTGCTGCTGTCCTTGTTGAGATTCGAGGTCGACTTGATATTGGAGTGGTTGCTAGCTCTGTTGACTCCATGTCTGCTATACCTGGGTCTGCTGGAGCTGGAGCTGGACATGTTGGACCTGTTGGACCTGAGTCTGCTGGAGCTGATATTGGACTTGCTGGAGCTCGAATTGGGATTTGTGGATTTGCTTGATTTTTTGGAGCTCAAGCTGCATTTCGTAGATATTTTTCTGTTGTTCTCCAACCTGCGCCTGCAAGACGCCCACTTGATCCTTGAGTCGTTTGATCTCCTCGGCTATAGTTTACAGAGTCAGTTGTTGACGCGGGGGCGTGGTGGAATGGATGCTGAGACTCACAGCTCATTGTTGTCAGGTATGCTTTTCTATAATAAAAAGGTACGGAGGTAGTGACAGACGAGCTAGGTGTCTTTGGTTTGGACGGCGATAATTCGACGTGTGGAGCGCTGGTGGCAGAAGATGGAAGTGAAAATTATCTTTCGACACTCTCGAAAATGTCCTAGATCTTCTGAAGCACTGAAACGCATTGGCAATAGAAATAAGAGGTAAGATAAGATGCTGGTGGCTTCTGTAATGACTGGATGTTGGAGGAGAAGCTTGTGGATCGGTAACTTCGTAGAATCTATATTGTTGAACATAGCAGAGGCCGTCAAGAATAAAGAAAACCTGTTTGGGAGACGAGTGATTGATGGTATCATTGAAGGCACCTGCCTGTCAGTAGCATCAATATTGAGGAGAAAGCGCATCTTGATTGCCGAGGTGTACCTTGGAGCCGGCACAGCAACTACCTGAGCTCTAGGTGCCTTTGGGTATCCAGTAATTGCACACAATTAAGGCAGCTGGAGTCTTGAATCGGATGAAGTTTTGCTGTTGCTTTTCTAAACTTGCCCAGAGTGAAGAAAACAAAGCATAAACGAGGATGCTGATCCCGATTTGAGGCCGATACCGCCATGGCCGACGACAAGCCCGCAAAGTCCATTGCTCAAGATATTTGATATGTCTCTTCGATGTAATCTTCTGATAGCTGCTATTGTAATTGAACAATCTTAGAAATGGAGACTGCTTGAGAAGGCTGGAGCAGGTGGTATGGATATCATGTAGCATGACGTTCGTCTTGTTTCTCTGGATTGCAGCATTCGCGGATAGTTCTGTTTTGGTCCCCAGGAGAGAAAGATCCCTAACTGCTCATATATTGAGGAACTTCTTCGCCTCTCAATCTGTTCTCACTTGTTTCTCACTTGAATCCATCCTCCCTTGGTACAGCAATGGTTACGGCTCGCGGCCATCTGGCAGTCACCTGACAGCTGTGGTCTACAGTGGGCGCACAATCGCCTCAACCCAGGCCAGATAGCCTCGGGGTACTTGCAGCTCAGGCAATTGTTATACTAAATTTAAGGTACCCCGAGGCAATCAACAATATCCTCTCTCTTCTGCTCGGCCAGCTGCGTGCATTTGGCGCGCAGCATAAATTTCTCTTTTGGCCCTCTCCCATTTCTTCTCTTCTCTTCTCTCTTTTCTCTCTCCAGCTACTCTCCTGCATATTCGTTGACACCAAGATTTCCACTGCACCTCCCATCTTCAAGCTTCCTCTTCAAGCATCTGGTAAGCACATGAGGCTATCATCACACAACGCCCATCGCGATACTGACGCGTTGCAACAGATCCGCGAACAACCCAGAGGTTCAGGAGCGATCTCCGTTTCTAGTCATCTGCCATCAACACCCTCTAGGAGTCCGTCGAATTTTCTCTTGTCACTCACATCAAGGATACCAGCCTATCCGCGATCTACGCCAAACTTGTCACTCTAGAGCAAGGCCATCCAGCTGGTAAGCATGAACTCACTCTCTGGCTTCTTGCCCCGCGATGCCCAATCTCTTCTATCATTTTGTTCCCCCTTGCCTTCTCACACTCTTTACCCGTGTTTGACTCTTTTGTTTTCTTGCTCTCTTACTCTTTTGCCGTCTCTCACATCTTGTGATAAACCATTCCTCCCAACCTCCTCTGTTCTCCTTATCCCTTTTGGCTCATTCATTTGGCTGATACACTCAACAGTTAGGATCAATGTAAAATGTCTTCCAAAGGTATGTTACACCATACTTCAACCATGCCATTATTTCTGTGTCCATAACTAATGTTACTGTCTATAGAAATCGAAGAAGCCATGGAGAAACTCCATCAATGCATAGAGAAAATTAGGACCCTCGAAGCCCGGTTGGAGGAACAACAGGAGCTTACCAAGACGCTGAAGAGCCAGCTGGAGTCTCATGAGCTGCAGATGAACATAGAGCGGAGGGTGCAGGATAGCAGATTCCACACGCTGGAGCGGCAGCTCAACCAGCTCCAATGCGAACAACAGCGGCAAGCAAGGTTGGCATTGCCTCCTCCAGCACCAGCTCCAGCACCAGCTCCAGCACCAGCTCCAGCACCAGCTCCAGCACCAGCTCCAGCACCAGCTCCAGCACCAGCTCCAGCACCA